>NW_017672923.1:75596-155804 GCF_001879085.1 Nicotiana attenuata
ATGCACTTCAACCCAAACTTATGAAATTCTTTCAAAAATGCCAACTTCCACAATAGGTGCCGAAACGTTCCCGGGTCTTCCAAAACCCGATTCGGGAATACGCCCAAGTCCGAAATCATCATACGAACTTGTTGGAACCTTTGAATCCCGATTCTGAGGTCGTTTACTCAAAAATCCAATCTTAGTCCATTCTTCCAACTTAAAGCTTTCGAAACGGGAATTCTCTTTCCAAATCAACTCCGAACTTCCCGGAATTCAATTCCGACCATGCGTACAAGTCATAATACCTGAAGTAAAGCTACTCAGGACCTCAAACCGCTGAACGACGCGCTAGAGCTCAAAACGACCGGTCGGGTCGTTACATTCTCTCCCACTTAAACATACGTTCGTCCTCGAACGTGCTGAGAACTGCACTAAAGTAGTCTGAAATCGCTGCTTAATACCTCGTGCACCTACCCGTGCTACCACAACTCAGTTGGGCACATTAGCTCGATCAAATCTAAAGATAACCTCTTTCATTTAGGCAAATAAGCCTTAGAGCCCAGTTTCAACATACGAAATTCTCTGCCAGGCCTGCTTTCAACATATGAACACCGTATCAATCACCACACGCTGTACTAGAACATGACTGCACACCCTTGCTGAATTCACACCATGCACCACATCATTCACAAGGCCATAATAACACTCTCTGATCATAATAGCCGACATTTCCCGAATCTGATGCTCACAATGCACCCCATGACATATATAAGTCCTGCTCCAACTCTCGCAATGCCGCCACGACGAAAGAGATGTGTAGAAATTCATAACCAACTGGCGAGTCAACAATCATTGAGTCTATACTCCTGACAAGAACCATTACCTCATTATGAACCAAATAATGGTCTTTGCTTCTTAATATACTTCATATAATCAGATTGCACTGATCCTAAATCCAATGATCTCGTCTCACCCAGTACGAACTACTCAGGCAATAAGCCACCCCGGACATGATCAAAAGTCTCATATAATGCCACAATGTGCCAATAGGCTATGAACTCGAATGTGATATATAAGGAAAACGAACTCTGGAAGGGACTACTCAACTCACGCACTAATATGAACTTTCCTCAGAAAGTGGGAAACAAGACACACAAAAATAGAATATAGAAGGTTGTATTCAACATCACACTGTTGCGGCGTGCAACCCGATCCAAATAACATACCCATGGCAGCATGCCACCCGATCCACACATAAAATTCACATAAGGAGATACACATCGAGCTAAATTGCTCATTACAACAAAATACCGAATATCGGTCACAAGCACACTAAGTGCATAATACCAACCTTGGAGAGACATATAGCCATAAGCTACAAAACTCAAGCACAACTAAGGTGCGATATATGATCTGAATCTCAAGAGCCATCCTGCTTATATGACACCATCGCTACACGAAACCTCAATGCATAAGAAATTTATCAAGCCGTTTCACAACTCACACGGCACAATATAATATTACATGAAATAGCCGACGACGAAACAACGTCCCACATTCGAATACTCCTCCATAAGGGACGCTATGCTGAAATGAACACATCTGGCTGATGTAGAGCCCATATTCATATTTAAATCCATTCACAAACCTCAAGCCGATTCTGATCTTACCGAACTAGGCCAATAGTCTTTCCTGGGTCCATAATAACCCATTTTCCTATAACTCACAAGGACAACCATCATAACTGGAGTAAACCTCTACCGTCCACAACCCAATAAATCGAGTGCCCTCCAGGCATAAGTTCTCAAATTAGTGGTATTACCGAAATCTTCATGCTTGGTTTAAATCTTCAATCAATAAAGTGACTACATGTCACACCAATACAACCTTCCCGTAGGATGCTCTCTCACGACCTTCCACATCAGGTAACAAGTCTGCACATACATACCACCGGCCCCACTAACGCTGAAAAGCGATCAAGATTCCATAACCAGGATGTAAAGCCTTTTTCACAAAATGCTGATCTCAGGTGACGCTGAAGACAATACCAGCTTACTCTAACATTCAAATCCCTTTCCTGCTCCTCCAAGCTTGTGACATCCTTGCCAACTCGCAAACATATTTGCCAACACCGCACCACAACCTCGATTCTTCATGCCGCTCACTGCACCTAACATGCCAATATGCGACAGTATAAGTATTTCACCATAACTCTTGAACCACTAATAGAGTATACATTTCATTATACAGAACCTTTTACTTAACTCATTCCAAGAGAACCATAGCAACACGCAAATAACTTCTCATAGCCGTGAAACATTCAAATCCTCAAGTAGTGGTCTGAACCACCATAACCCTTCCGAGATCCACCTACACATACAGGCCATACTACTTGAATACTTCCAACTAAAATCAATTAGGCAGTCGTCGAGCCTCGCACGCACCACCATAAATCACATGCACAACTTAATCACGCTGAAGGAACTGATTACCGCCACCATTATACCAATTCAACCATGGCTAACCAATCTAACTTCTTTTGATTAATCCTTATCTTGTCTCAGAGTTAATATTAGCTCCATTCCTTACATCACCAACCTAAATGCGCACTCATCTTGAGTGACCCCATTCCATGAGACCCCATTGTCTCCAAACCCATGAACCGTTTCATACCCTCCTTGCACGTACATTCGCAACTTCAACTGATACACCCATGCTGATAATTCCTCTACGAATCGGAAGTCATCTTCTCTCATTCCTACAAATGTTACACTATAAGCCGAAGATATCATAGAACATTCCAAGCCTCTTTTCATACTCTGCTGCAAAAGCTCGATTCTTAACCATACTTATGGGCTCAAAATCATTAGGCACCACACTATAACTTTTGAATCCACTAGGACCGTTGTTGAGAGCCACCCACTCTGACTTGGTCCCGAATATAATCAACTCCATGAATCTTCTAGCACATGAACACCCTCTCGACGAAGCACCCGGCCAAATCACTTTCCTTGAAACCCGCATCTACACAAGGCATAAATCCTGTACCCTTCCCAAGTCTGAACATGAGTCAATAAGGCCAACTATAGCAAACCTTTAACAATTCCTCTGCTCAAATTACCTCTTATGTTCCTTTCCCTTAGCTGAAATAACCCATCCATATGCTAATAACCGAAAATCTCACAAATAGACGACCATGCAATCCAACCATAGGCGGTGGGACTCTCCCACTTAGCTTGAAGCCACTATTACACAACTCCGAACCCACCAAGATTCTTATCTCTTATTGACATAACCTTGCGCAATCAACCGCCAAATTCCCCTAAACCCTTCTGTAAAACCCATTATGAATAATCTGAATCATTAACCATATTCACATGACCGATCTCCTTACCGTAGCCGGTAGAATCCTCCGCAGAAGCTTTGCCAACTGCACGACCGTTGATCCGCTCACCGGAGACAACCCCAACTGTGGAAACTACGCGCCGACATCTTCCAACGTCGCTGCACGGGGTACAATCACTATGACTTCAATAACCCATCCTGAGTCCGTACTCATTCGCCAATTGTACTAGTCCATTCACTTCTTATGGACATCAACTAGATGTGCGATAATATCTTCCAATTCAAAGTCATGTTGTATCCTTCTTCACATCAAGCAACTCCTTCCTGCGTATCAAATCTCCCGCCGTATGCTAGCCAATATTTTAATTTAAGCTCGTAGACCCATTCACCGTCCACTAAAATTCCCAAATCACTCCAAACTTTCCTCAAGGGGGTGTAGTCATCTTGCCACCGAACCCATATACCACTCTCCCACTTTGGGCAAACTCCCCTCTTCAAGAAACTACTCGACCTCCACTTCTTACACCTGGCCTTCTAGAAGTTAACCACCGCATGACACTTCCCACATGTCCTTCCTCGCCTTTTGCCGCCCAGTTGTTGCCTTAAATCAATAATCTATCTCTGTGTACTTGCACCAACAGATCGCCACTACTTTAAACCTTTTCGAAGATCATCTTTCTCGAGCTGTCACACTAGAAATACCGATTCAATCCTGAACCATCGCACCCCGCGATCTCTGATAGCCGTTCCCTGACACCATTCCACAATACCCTGCCTAAAAGAGAATTGAAGAAGATCATAACACCGGCAAATTAACACATTCAATCGAGGACGACGACACCGCGTCGCTGATGTAAATTCCACCACGCTCGTAAATACCAAGCCTCGTTACTCCATCAACCCAAACCTGATCATTTTTAGTCCGATTGCCTTTCCTCCGCCGGAAATAAAATATCGATTTCTCTAAATCATGCACTGAGTAAACCTCCCTTCAAGTCATTCACAGCCCCGACGCGTAGGCAAGCATCCTACCATCACATCAATACTGTGCGACCACCATTCATAAGCATCATGGAAACTTGTGCCTAGTCTCAGAGCTCCCAGAAGTACGGCTACTGAGCTGAAACGATAGAATATCCTTCCACAAGACGACGACAATAGATCAAACAACCGCGCAGGGAGAAACATCGCGCACTACATTCGTAGTACCATTCAATTACTCACTCGCCGATTCATGACCAGCGTTTCGCGTCGCATAAGATTAAATGAAAAGGAAATGAAGGCATGAGCCTTAAAGGGAATCAAATCGCACGATGAGGAATCAAGAAGGGAAGTGCTCCTAACAACCCTGTAGCCTCTCGAAGATAAGTACAGACGTCTCCGTACCGATCCACGAGACTCTACTAGACTTGCTCATGACTCGTGAGACCTAAGGGAACCTATTGCTCTGATACCATGTTGTCACGACCCAAAATCCACTAAGGGTCGTGATGGCGCCGGACACCATTGTCAGGCAAGCCAACACCAATTTACTAGTAACTTCTTATTTTAATATTTTTGAAATCATTTCTTTTATACATTAAACAATGAGTAATGAATTTACTGAATAGATATTGATGTCTTTAACAAACTTAATATTAGATAATCCTATATTCATCCCAGAACCCGGTGTCACAAGTGCATGAGCAATCACTAAGAAATCAAATAAAGTACAATAACTGTCCGGAATACAAATTGGACAGAAAGTAAATACAATACATTGAAAGAGACTATACTGGCTGCGGGTCGCCTCAAGGAATGCAGCTCACCTGGTCTTCGTATCATCCATGCTGCTACGCCCACTAGGCCACTAGAGATACATGTGCCTGTGCAACAAAAATGCACAGCAAGTGTAGCATGAGTACGAAAACAACGTGTACTCAGTAAGTATCCCGTCTAATCTCGAAGAAGTAGAGACGAGAGGTCGACTTCGACACTTACTAGTGGTCTAATAATAATACGCCAATAATATAATAAATCAAAGATTTTATAAACATGGTTGCAACTCAGTAGAATAAAGCAAATAAATAATACTTTCTTTCATAGGAAATTTCCAGATTCCTTTTCATTATTTATACATTTATCTCAGGCCAGGGAGAACGAATATCAACATTTATAAATCTCAAGGCAAATATTACAAGCATGCACAAATCATGCCGAGGTCGTACGGCCCGATCCAACAATATTTAAATTGTGCACTGCCAGAGGGTCGAATGGCGCGAACCATAGATGCATCTATTACCCCGCTCGCGAATCATACATGCGACGCGGTCAAATATAAATAAACAATCACCTTGCTCGCGAATCATACATGCGACGCAGGTACACATAGAAACACACATTATAACAGTCAATCAAGACTTCATCAGGGAAACAATTATTGAAGGAGGTGTAAATTTCTCTTTTACAAGTCAAGAAAATGAAGTTTAACTCTTTTAGAAAGTCATCTGCCACTTCGATATGATTTAAGCAATTTAAACTAACAATAAGGTTACAAGTATTACAAGTAAAGCATGTTTTTGGGTCCTAGACTACCCGGACATAAGCATAATAGTAGCTACGCACGGACTCTCGTCACCTCGTGCGTATGTAGCCCCCGCAATAGCAGCACATATCCAATTAATTCACCTATGGGGATAATTTTCTTTTACAAGGTTAGAAAGGAGACTCACCTTGCTCTGAAGTTGCATAACCGTTATTTCGTGCCCTTCCGAAAACTCAAATTGATGCACATTGCTCCAAAACTAGCCAATAGTTATGTAAACTCATTAATATATGATCAATTACTCATTACAATCCAATTTATAACAATTCCTAACCCCGATCGAAAAGTTGACAAAATTTCCCTCGGGCCCACGTGCCCGGATTTCAAAAATTTTCGAAGATAAAGTCTACCCGTAACCTCACGAACTCAAATATATAATTTACTCCCAATTTCGTGCCTAAATCGTGGTCAAAATCCAAGAATACCAAATTTCTAGGTTTTTCTTCAAACCCCAATTTTCACTAATTTCCCATGATTTTCCATGTTAAAATCTAGATATAATCCAAGTAATTAACTTGCAATAGGTGGGAATCATTTACCATGACATGGATGATGAAAATGGAGCTCCAAAATCGCTCCTAGGTCGGCTCCCATGGAGGAAATGAGATTAAATGAGCCAAACCCATTTCTTTACACTTATACACTGCCCAGACGACTCTTCTTCGCGTTCGCAGGACACCCGTCGCGTTCGCAAAGAAGAAAATTCCAAAAAACCATTTTTCAAACTCTTCTCAGACAACCTCTAGTATAATGGCCATAACTTTTCGGACAAAACTTCAAATGCTAAATAATTTACCTTTCGGAAAACTAGACACAAAGAGATACAACTTTCATTTTTGGATCATCTCCAAATTCTTTATAGATTGCGAGATATGAGCCTCCGAAGTCAGACCTGTGCAACAGAGATTTTGTTCTTCGCGAACGCGAGGACCCCTTCGGGAACGCGAAGAACAAAGTCCCTGAAGCCAAATCCTTCTTCGCGAACGCGAGAGGATCCCCGCGAACGCGAAGAACAACACCAGATACCAGCATCAGCTATTGCAAAACAGCCCGAAATGATCCGAAACACACCCGAGGCCCCCGGGACCCCATCCAATCAAACCAACCAGTCCCATAACATAACACGGACCTGCTTGAGGCCTCAAATCACATCAAACAACGCTAAAACCATGAATCGCACTCCAATTCAAGGTTAATGAACTTTAGAATTTCAAACTTCTATATTTGATGCCGAAACCTATCAAATCACGTCCGATTGACCTCAAATTTTGCACACAAGTCATATTCGACATTACGGACCTACTCCAACTTCTGGAATCGGAATCCGATCCCGATATCAAAAAGTCCACTTCCGGTCAAACTCCTCAAAAACCTTCAAATTTCTATCTTTAGCCAAATGACTCCAAAATGACCCACGGACCTCCGAATTCACTTTCAATCGCGCTCCCAACACCAGAATCACCATACGGAGCTATTCCCAGACTCGGAATCCCAAACGGACATCGATAACACTGAAATGCACTTCAACCCAAACTTATGAAATTCTTTCAAAAATGCCAACTTCCGCAATAGGTGCCGAAACGTTCCCGGGTCTTCCAAAACCCGATTCGGGCATATGCCCAAGTCCGAATCATCATACGAACCTGTTGGAACCTTCGAATCCCGATTCTGAGGTCGTTTACTCAAAAATCCAATCTTAGTCAATTCTTCCAACTTAAAGCTTTCGAAACGGGAATTCTCTTTCCAAATCAACTCCGAACTTTCCGGAATTCAATTCCGACCATGCGTACAAGTCATAATACCTGAAGTGAAGCTACTCAGGGCCTCAAACCGCTGAACGACGCGCTAGAGCTCAAAACGACCGGTCGGGTCGTTACAAATAATTTATTCATTGTCTCTAAAATTATATTTTGAACTTGACATGAAATTGTCATGTGTCCTTTTGTAGGCATTTCTATAAGATTCCTTTTTATAAGAAATTAATTCCGGTAATCATATCAAGTTGGCATATGTTATGTGCGAATTCAATGGTTGAATTATTATTTTGTATTGAACTATATTTAATTTAACCTTTTTTTGTGCAAACATATAATAAAAATATTAACCATAAAAGAACAGAAATAGTACGCGTGGAAAAATAAAATTCAAAAAGCATATTCCTTTTACAATAATTCTAGTAAGGCAAACTTCATAATTAAAAACCTTAAAAGTTCTTCATAATTCAATCATGTTGTAGTAGTTTCTGTCACTTTTATCTCGTTAAAGCAAGCTTCAAAAACAAAGTCTAGGAAGGAAAATATTTATTTTACCTAAAAAGGAAGGAAAAGATTCTATATGATTTTAAAGTCTTAAATATCAAGATTTTCAATATAATTGAAATAAGGAAGTCTTAAATATCAAGATTTTCAATATAATTGAAATAAGGAAAGATTTAATAAAAACATTTTAGTTGGTTTTAAATTAAAGTCCTAAATATTAAAAAAATAATTAAATTACAATTTTATCCAATGTTAAATCTATTTTTAGAGGGCAAAAAAGGCGAACGACATTTAATATGATATAGATAGTTAAATATATTTGAAAAAATCCCAGACGATACGTGTTGTTCTTTATGAATAGCGGGAGGATCTTGTTTTGACTTTTCGTTGCTAATGACTCATAGATTATATAGTATAATTACCCTTTTTAAGCTTAAATACAAGGCAGTCTAGATTTGAGGTGTTGTACAATTATTATCACAATTATGTTGAATATCCAAATAACGGAAAATGAATATATAACTGCTTACTCGGAAGCAGTGGTGGCAAAATGGTTAAAAGAAAACGGTTAACCACCCATATTATCCACTAAGAAATTAGTTGGATAATAAACTTTTTAAAAACGGGTTAAATATAGATAAGAACCATATTATCCATTTAGAAAATGGATAACCAATGGATAACTTTTACATTTGTAAAGCCTCAAATTGGAGGTTCCCAAGGGAGATTAGGAATTCTCCCAAAAGTAATCATATTCAAAAAGTGATGGATAATATGGTTACCCATATTATCCGCTGGTTAACCCGTTTTTTAGCCGTATTAAATATGGGTCGGGTGGGATAATTTATCCATTTTTCATTATCCATTTTTGACCCGACCCATATCCGACCCGCCCAGCCCGTTTGTCACTCCTACTCGAAAGTAACTAGAACATGAAATGAAATTACAGTAAAGTTTCTCCTTGATAATACTGAACTCATTCGTCTTTCACTCCTTCCGTTAATTGTCGAAAAATCTTCTCATCACTCGAACATTTGATACATGAAGATGTACAGAGAACAGTATCAATTTCAATGCAGCAAGAGTTACGGATTAAATTTTCCTATAATACTGTGGGATGATCCTTTTTTTACAATGTGAATGTAAATATACCTTAGCACCTCGCATTCTTTTACAAACACTGAAGAGCTCATCTGGAAAATATATGCATCCTTTAGCATCCACAGACCCTTGCTGCTATCTTGCAACGTGCTGCAGAGGTGGCCATGCGATCTCATCATCATTTGTGTAACCATTGATAAGGAAATCAGAGCAATTCTTTCGACATCCATGGTTATAAGGATTCCGGAACCTCCCATCTGGACCACGAAGATACCCATATCTAATAGCATTCGCCATTTCATTGGTTGTAATATTTCGAGCTATCTGCACAGAAGGAAATAGTACATTGCCTCAATTCTCCAATCATTTATTGTGACACACAGGCAATATTCATAAAGGAAAGCTCCATTGCATCGACACCCCAACTGAGATACCGATGCCCTGTTGGGATACATCTTCAAACCATTGTCATAGAACACTATAACAAGTTACTAAATCCCTAATAAAGAGAGGGTAAGCCGATACATAAAAACCTCAGCCACCCAACACCCTTTTTCTCTTTAAGAGGTCTCATAAGAGATGAATTCACATCAGTCAAGTTAGACTGCATAAAGGACAAGACTACCAACACATTTCATATCCAGCACCATCGCATCAAAGATATTGGAAACTGCTTCAATTATGTCAAGAACTGTCTAAACAATCAATGATCTTATTGAGTATAGCTTCAAATTCACTACTATGAACATGAAGACAAGGCAGCTAAACTTAAGCTCATTGGAAAGTCTCAAGTGCTTAAAAACCCACCTACTGTTGTTCCGGTCTTCTGGAAGGAGTTAAAATATTAGTTTCAGAAGCAAGTATACAACTGTTGATATAGATGGGATTTGGTTCGTTTATACTAACTAGTTTGGGTAATTTCATCCCCTTGCAAGAGAAATATTCAACCAGATTTTTCTTTTTCTTTTTCTTTTTTTTGGGGGGGGGCGGGGGGGGGTAACGGAGGAATCGGATTGACCTCTAAAGTGGATCATGAGCAAAATATATATATAGGCTTCAGTTGCTTAATGACCAGGAACGACAAGAAAACCAAGGAATCTAATCTATACCTGGGATATCTGTACTACACACAGAGTTACAGCAGCAATCAGAATAACCCCATCCATGAACAGAAAAGCGATTACACCGGGATACGCAAATACAACATGATGTAACCACGATCCACCATCTACCATTGATGGTACTGATGTCCAAATTCCTGCAAGATGTAATAAGTTTAGTTGTCTTAAGCAACCCAGTGTCATTTATTAGTATATGCTACAAGTATCATTCTTAAGATACAATACTAAAGATAAAGTGCTTTTAACATACTTTCGACGGCTACTGCAGCACCAATTATAGATGTCAAAGAACCCATGCAAAGGAAAACGAAGAAGTCCCGCTTATTCCTCTGCAAATTTCAGCAAGAATGACAATGAAATCAATGGTTAAAAGCACAGGAATTGAAGAAAAATATTTGCAAAACTCCTACAACTTGGAATATGCAAGAATTGCTGTAATCTGCATTTAGTGAGGAAGTCAACAAACTGATGCAAGATAGCTAGAAGAAAAATAGAAAAAAGAACAAGAAATGAGATTGATGCCTAACATATCTAGAAGGAAAGGGTTTGTACTTATGTAATTGCTGCAATCCATAGTTACAGGATTAGAGATTTATATACCACAAGCCGCATAAAAAATATTAAATTCCATGGTACTAACACTCATTTTTATTGCATCTAACCAGACTGGTAGCCCCAGAGGACAAAACAAGCATACAGTAAAAAAAGAATTAGACAAAACCAATGGCTAGCAGAATTTTGTATACAGTGTATGTTCCTTTAGTAGCTTTTAAATGAGGTCATACCTTCCCCACACAATTTGAGACCCAGGGGCAATGATGATCAAATTGTTCAACACAGCGGTTGCAAGTAGGACAGTGTTTTGACCGAACAGGTCGTATGATCTTGCAAAAAAATGTTCAACAATCAACACCAGAAAACGAATGCATCATCAAAAGGTAGTAAATATCTTGTAGTAAAAAGAATAGTTTTTTTAAAGAAACCTTGCAGGTGGGACAAAGCTGAGACCAGTTCCCAGTCCAACTGGAAGTATTGTTCAGATCAATATTCAATAGTGGATCCTGGAAGAATCAGCTAACACCATTAAGTAAATTAGAAGATATTAAATTGCTGTTGAATGAATCCAAAATGAGAGTGAATACCTGAGCATCAGGTTGACCAGTGACCCCCGTCTTGATGTAACCTGGATCTTTACTGCAAATGAGAATGGAACATTCACCTTTAGCTCCATAATGAGGCATGAGAAGCCAAGGGCAGGCATACATTTACCAAAAAGAAACACATAAGACAACACATTTAAGTATAACTTTAAGTGCCAAGAATACTGCCACATAAACAAGCCCATTCATTTAAATCCAACATTGTACAGGACAAACTCCAAAAAATCTATAAGCAATGTCTAGGGATCATAGTGATATAAAGGACAAGAAAGAGCGGACTGATTGATTAGATGGTTCATCAATGATAATGGCGAAAAGGAAGGGAAACAAGGGAAGGGAGGATGAAGCTTCTTTAAGAGCAAATAAGTCTTCTCCTTGTAATAAAAAGAGAATCAGTAATTCTTCTGCTTTATCTAAGTCCAGTTCGGAAAGATTTAATTTCCTCCTTTCACAAAGTTATGGTTTTATGCTATGTTGGTCGGACTCTCAAAAAGTGCTGCCGCACCCGTGTCGGATCCTCCAAAAATGCACTAAATTTGGAGGATCCGACACGCACCCAACAACATTTTTGAAGAGTCTGAGTAACATAGGTTTTATGGATCACAGAATCACACAGATTAACTTTTATGAGTCAGCAAGCATGTTAGTTTATTGCAGTTCTATGACTGACTGCTGCCGGCTTTTCACAGTGCTACATTCCTCTTCTAGCACATACAAAATTTGTGCATCATACTATAGAGTTTGTAGAATTAGGCAAAAGGAAAAGAACAGACTATAAGCAACATTTGCGCTATACACCAGTATCAAATTGCTGCATTTGCCTCGAGTTTTCCGTGCCTCATACTCTGAACTGGGGAACCCCTTGTGCACTACCATACTCTGATTACGTTAATTTTTTGCTTAAATAGAATACTCACAAAAGTTCCCATTGGCTTTAATACATTATGGGGTTTAGTACAATCCACATAGTAAATTAAGTGGGCTTGGCTGCATCAATCATTCATGTAATTAAACAGGAGAAGTTACCTACTGCAACGCACTAACATTAGGAGCGCAGCAACTGCCAGGGAAACAGCAGTCCACCCCCAAAGTGCAACAACAGCAGTAACTTTTGTAAGACCAGAAGCTAGCAAAAACAAGATCCAGTAACAATTAGTAAGTTGCTGCCTCCAACTTAAAGAAAAAACAGAATACCACAAGAAGTACCATCACTCACCAAAGAGTACTGAACTGATAAAGAGAATGACATTGACAACAACAACAGAAAATAGAATTGGAGCGTAGCCTTTTCCCCCCATTTTAGCAGGGAAAACCTTGTCTTTCCACTGCTTTCTCTGTGACCTTTGGGCATTAGACTGCACAGAATTTGAATTTCAATGTCATTCAGACAAAATACTTCCAACCTCAAGACACAGCTAAAAAGATGATAAATAATAACTGTTTAACGATAGATAGAAGGATCAGCATGGTTCTTGAAAATGATAGGATGACAGATGACCTAATTTATCTTAACTGCTAACTTTTCTCAACAGTTTTGTGTTTGTTTGGGGGAAGAAGGATGTTGAAATTCTAATATAAACTGATTGAGCAGCACCCCCAAGAGTAGTTTTCAGAAAAATAGTAACTACTTAGGAGAGTTCAGCATTAAACTTCTAGAAAACAGAAGGATGACCTAATAAAATCTTCACCGCTGACTCTTTTCAGAACGTCAAGCTAAGAAAACTGCACTGAATGTAAATAATGATTGCGTAACAACAACACAACAAAAACAACATCATGTCTCACTTGCAAGCTAGTTGGGGCCAGCTATATCAATTCTCACTATACATTTCGCTTCAATTGATTATGTTAGCCAGGAGAAAAATTAAGGATATTGTGCAGACTACAATAACAACAACAACAACAACAACAACATACCCAGCATTATCCCACACCGTGGGGTATGGAAAGGGTAGTGTGTACGCAGACCTTACCCCTACCTTGTGAGGATAGAGACGTTGTTTCCAATAGACCCTCGGCTCAGGATAGATATTGTGCAGACTATTCTTAAAAATTATGATATAATAAAGACTTCCAAAAATTAGGAAACTTTCCTTATTTCATGCAGCGCAAGACTCCTATATAAGGCCTTCTTGTATGTTGTTAACTAACCTTTTCGGTTTTAACATATTTCATATATTTTGGTTCGTTGTTGTGGGTGATGGTTGAGATTCTCTTGAAAACTGATAGTGCAGCCTTTGACAATTCAATTATCACAAGCAACAGAAGGTAGTAAAATCAGCAAATCATTAGAAATCTGGTAGCATTATCTCATAGAAGTATAATGTTTGCAATAAAGATGAAACTAAAAGCATTAGTAAGCATAAATCTCAGAGAGCACCCGAGGGTGCGGCCTAGTGGTTGATTAAGTGGGAGGAGAACCATAAGGTTTTATCCTAATACAATCCAACAATTTCTTTAACGCCTCACAAGGCAAATCATTCTTTTGTGCAAAGAACATGATGAAACTGAAACTTACTCTGCAAGCTTTATGAGCTTCATCATGCTAGCTTCCCTTTTTCATAATAAAATCTCATGGGATAAGACTCACACAACTAGAGCAGTATATATGTTCAAAATATGAATTCACCTTTAATTCAAATTGTGCATCATATGAAAAGAGTAGGAGGTGAAGCACAAAAATTAGAGAAGGCCAAAGCATTAACACATACTGCAACATGCTCACAGGCATTATTTCACCACGAACTAAAAGGTTCGCCATGAGTTTGAGAACTTACAGATTAAAAAGCTTTTACCTTTTGGAATCATAAATTGAATGCCCCTTAGTTTAGAATCTTTATACATCCATTCTTCTCATAATGAAATGAATTAAACCCACTTGTACAAAGTATTTAGTTCAAGAAAGATTAACCCAGAAAAACTCAATTAAATAGCAAGACGGATTAGAAGTCGATCAAAAAGATCATCATCTCTAAGGTATTTATTTGAGACTTGAAATCCATGATAATACAAGTCATCCAGGCAAATCGTGGATTTCAGCAAGGATCCAAATCCATTCATTTCACGGAAAAGTCATTCCAAATTCATCACAAATACACCGCCCAGCAACATGCCTCCCATCTCCAAAACCCCGTATTTACAAAAAAAAAGGAAAAACATACACACGTGAATATAAAGGATTATCATATTATAGCATAACCCAGCACGTCAGATGACAAAATCTTCACGATAGTACTATTTTCTTTTTGGGGATTAAGATAGCACTATATGTTATATATAATCTCCTTCATAATCGCACTTGGATACAAGCAACCACACATAGAACTTCCAGGTGAATCTTTCAAATTGTTCAGAAACTACCATTACGGGCAATAGATAATTTCTATACAAAGAGTTACCTACAAGTATAAGTGCTATTTGCCGATGACCTTTATCAGATGCAAGCTCTGCAGGAGTAAATCCAGCCTTATCTTTGACTGTTAAGTCTTCCTTTGTGCCTGCATGTACAAGTAAAGTGCAAGCCTCTGCGTTTCCTCTTAATGCTGCCCAATGCAAAGGAGTGCAACCTGCAAATGTTTGAAGTATCAGCATTATACTACTGTGATTGTTGCTCCGAAACAATAATTCGATGTCCGGATATATATACATATCAATTATCATAGTCAATCAGTAAAAACTTAATTAAAATACAAGATCAACCAAAACCTCCTCCAGATAAAGTGTTTTTTACATCATGGTCACAACCATCGAGGAAAAATGCGTAATTAAACCACATATGAAGCCAATCGGATACTTTTTTTGGATGACTGAGAAATCCATCTGGAGCCAACCCTTAGGACCAATCGCGGCTTTCGAAACTCGGGAATAATGGATCCACCCGTCTATTCTTCTCCATTCAAATATCAGGCTTATTTCGCATAGCTCAGGGCTCTAACCTGTGACATAAGTTGACAAGCAACCTTTGCCACTTGAACAAAGCCTGGGGGCTAAAGCTAATGGGATACTAGTCCCAAACTTTCAGATAAGCGCATGCCAAAGTCTTAGAATGCTGCAAATGGAAAGATTGGACCCATGCATTAATGGAGGAATGATAAGCAATCCCTCCCCAAAGAAAAAAAAAAGAACCTCAAACCACATTCTAAGTCTTCCAAAGGTCCATCCCAGAAAAACTCATAAAATCCCAATTGTTTTCTTCAAATCAACAGAAGAGACTTGCTCAAAGAAGTTCTGGATTTCATTCTCCACTTAGTATATACCCTTGACAGCTGGCTCCAAACCACCAACCCAATATCGAATTCTTCACACAAAAGTCCTGTAGTGTTACTTTCCTCACTCATTTTCCTACTTAGATGTCAGTTGAATTTGGAAGACTTCAATGAACAACATATATGCGCACTTTCTTATCAGTACGTAAAAGATTCATTAATGCATTAAAAGTCTAGGGCTAAGTTAGTGCAAGTATTACAAAAAGGTAGCCCTTCCTTACAGAGTCCAATCATATAACATGTCTATGATATTTATGCAATTTTGAGGATTGAGATTCATTAAAAAAATTCCTTTTTTGTATAAGCTAAGTAAGATTCATTAAATTCAAAGACCAATATGATATCATGATTCCCTTCTTATAAAAAAATGGATGTAATGATTCACTAAAGAAGGAAACAGAATCTGATAATTAATCCACGTAAGAGGATTGTCATAGCAACAAGGACAAAACAATCACAAGATGATAAAGTTTATGGTTTTGACCCGGATCAAGTGAGATTCAAACTCTTGCTTTTTTCAAGCAAAAGGAGGGGCATTCAGCCCCAAAAGTCAAACCCTTGTTTGAACTAATAAACAGTAGTTTATTGAAAGCTAACAAAATACAAACTCATTCCTTTAACAAAGTATAAAATTTATGTTACAAACCATCATTTTATTAAAAGAAGCACCACAAAAGAAAATAATAAATTGCTTCAAATCGCCATCTAGAATCCAAACATTGACACTGCAACTTACATTTCATGCTAACACAAGTATTTTTTATAAGACATATTTCCACAACCATAACTGTTGCATAACATTGACTCTGAAGCAACATCATGGAACACATCAGCTTCAGAGTGCTGCGTCTATTATTTCCATCTCCATCAAATTGTTATAATTGAAACTATGATTGGTCCAGGCCACGTGCATTAAAAACGTCTCCTTAACTTGCAAAAGCATTACATATAGACCAAGAAAATTTAAGAAAACAGTACATTCAATATAAACATACCATCTTTATCTTGTCTCCCTTGAAAAGCATCTCTGAATAGAAGTAACCTAATTGTATCACCAAATCCCTTGTATGCAGCCCTAGTTGGAAATAACAGAGAAAATGCTTATGCGAAATATCATAAAATAATGGATAACTGCTGCCAGAAAACTATATAAAGAGCTAAAACAAAGATCAACTGAGTGAAACACTAATTTTTAAATTCCATAAACCAACACCAGTGGGCAAGAGACAAAACAAAAATTTCATTGTTCAATAGGGAATGTGGAATGCCCCAACTTGCATGCAGTACCAGGAACAAAAGATTAAAGATACTTGGAGTAGAAAGGCACAGCACAGCTTGAAAAATAAAAACCACATCAAAATCAAGAGTGTTATATACAATGTCAATCAATGATATTTTTGAGAAGGATGTAAATCAATGATTCAATCCTGCGGTTTAGATTTGATGAGATGAAACTACTAATAGGAAGTTAGGAACAAGCATAAAGAAAGAGGAAAAAGTACAAAACAAACTATAACCAGGGCTATAAAACATGGATACCAAACTTTACATATCCAAGGCATACTTGAGTCCTAATGTTACACACCACTAAGACATGTGTGCAACAGCAATCCACCGAGTTACAACTAAAAGACAACACTTCTTCCCCAGTTTTCTATCTTTAGTTCGCTAACAGGACTCTTTTTAAGAAGTTTAGGAGTTACTTTGTATGACACAAAGCTTCTGACCAAATAACCTGTCAACTCTTTTATTCAAGCAATTGCGACATCAGAAAGGAAGAGGAAGAGACATCCTTATTAGATTTAGGCACAGTATAGCGTCTACGACCTTTTAGTCATCGAAATTATTTTGGTACTTTCTATTGTGTGCTGAATGACTAGAACTCTTATATGTGGTAGTGGAATCTATGAAATGGATGGAGTTTGTTTTTCTGTTATAATCTGATCATTCTAATGCTTCTTCTTGTAACCAAGCTAGAGCAGCTCCCATGGACATGTAAAACTTCCACGTTTTTGCATCCCTGACTAGATATCTGCTAGGAATGGTAACGGATCTTCTCCTAAGATTTTTGGTTTAAAATATTCAAAATATTTGATGCTTAAACTTCTCAAGATCATGCTACATGCTTAATTAACTTTACCTAGACTGCCCGAAGCCAGCTGAAAACGGGTTCTAATATAATTAGTTTTTGATCATTGTGTAGCAAGAAGCATAAAACAAAATAAATAATTGCGAATAAAGAGGAGGATATCTTGGAATTGATATGGTTATTCAGAATTCATGATTAGGAAGGGAAGCCAGATCTCAGGCAACGCAAGAAGAAATATCTGTACATAGAAGTATAATTCAATCCCATCAAAACTACAAGTGAACTTGCCATGATGAAACTAACACAGACCACAAACACATCCACATATCAGTATGAAAATATAGCAAGGAGTCATGAGAAAAATTGCCATTTGAAAATCAAGAAGATGATGGATCTTCAACTCAAAACCGAAAACTCATACTATAAATGCTGGGTTTGCTAATCATACCAGTGAAGAGGGCTCCTCCCATCATTATCTGGTACATTAAGGTCAGCGTGATACTTTGCAACAATGTGATTTAGAAAAGCTGTTTGACCATACTGAGCTGCAACATGAACTGCCTGTAAATGAAGTATGCATACTTCAACAGTTGATATAAATGAATTAAAGCACCTTCAAGAAAAGTCTTACCAAGAAAATTAGTCTCTAGAAGGCTCTAAAATCAGAGTTTCACCCTGTCAAATATTTGATTTATGTAATACATCCAGCATGTACTCTTGGTTTGTGAAAATAGAAGAAGATGAGTAATGGTGAAGAGGAATCAGGACAACGAGAAGCCCATAACTAACGAGGAAGAAACTAAGATAAAGAAGATTTTAGGAATAATTAAGGCAAAAAGTTCCGTATACACCATCTGCCCCAAGTGTCCCAGCCAATACAAGTCTAGGTTGTTGGATCCTTTATTTCATTGAAAGCTTACACTTGGAGAGTAATTAAACAAAAAAAACATAGTCCTTTTAATTCAAAAAGTCTGAACCAAATTGTCTTTTAGTTTTCCACTATGTGTTCCCAGCTACAATACTCCTCCATTCATTAAAACTATCAGTTAGGAACCTTATTAATTCTGTTGCATCAAACTGGCAGCTGTAAATTCATGATCTAAAAGACATAACATACGCAGACAAAGACTGTTCAGTTGGCAAGATTAAAATCTCTAACTCTTTCAAACTTGTAAATGATTTTTTGACTTTGGATGTTGATCCTAGATGCAAGAGAGAAAAATCTAAAGGAGCTTAACTGTCATGATTCAAAACTAAAGATAACAATAAAAAGAGTTATTGGTAAATGACCAACTTATAGAGATAAATTCGAAAATATTTACAACAATACTGGAATTTGACTAGTTGGACTATGCAAATGAACAGAATGTACTCTACATTACCCGATAGCCATTAACATCAGCAGCCTCAACCCGCGCACCATTCTGCAACAACACATCAGCAGCAGCAATTGAGCCCCGCACTGCTGCCCAATGCAATGCAGTCTGCCCCGCATTGTCGGTCGCATGGACATTGCCTCCGTGCTACACACGCCACCAAATAAAAAAGCACCAACATTTACCTCCAAATGAACAATTAAAAACTAGATATTCTCAAAATAAAAAAAATAAAAACAAATGATAGTACCTCGATGATATATTGGACAATATCAACGAAATTGTTGAGAGCAGCCCATTGAAGCGCGTAATATCCGTTGCCGTCGGGCTGGTAAACGGAAACGCCGTCAATTTCAACAAACTTTCGGAGTTTGTCAAAATTTCCGTAAGCGGCAGCAGAGTAAACATCAATTATGGCTGGTTCGTTAGGGTTTTGAAAACCCGAATTCTGTTGATCGCTGGAGTCGGATACGATTTCGATTTCTGAAGAAGGCATTGATCTGGTAATTCAAAATTCTGGATCGAAGTGTTGTTGAGGGTAGTTAGTTCATTCTGTTGCTGTGCACTTTTTTTTGCATTTACTGGAGGGTGGATTTCATTTAAAGCACAGTATTCAGGCGCCTGGATTAGTCAGTATGTTTATTACTCTACGGCTGCTGCTGGAGTAGATTATTTGTAATTTGTTGCATCATTATTTATTGTTACTGATTGGTATGGTCATTTTAAATTAGATTTTCAATTGTTAACATCTAAAATGAACATGAATTAGAAACATGATTGCTATGGATCATGTTCCTCGTAAACATGAAATATTGTAGAGTATTACTATTAGTTAAAATGATGCATTATTATTTTTGTGCATGTATTCTATTTGCCTAAAATCAACGAATATATGTGTGGTGTAGTACCATCTCTTTTGTTGTTACCTCATGACATTTTTGTATGATTATTTCTTATTATAGTTGGTTATAGGAGATTATTTTTTTTATTTAGTTAATTTGCATGTCACATGAATATTATGCTTCTTGTATTGGTCTAAATTTGGCGACTTGGTAACAGTAGCTAAAAGGGACCAAGGACGGGGTCGATTGCGACGTAATAGCGGGATGTTATCCTCGAGAGGGCTGTTGTCAAGGGCGAGCAGCTGAAGTGAAGAAATAACGGTAGGATAGGTTCAGATATGGACATAAGGAATATTCCCTGTTTTTTACTTTTTAGGGTTTTTTGGAGATATCCTTTATAAATAGGAAGAGATAGAGAACGAAAGGGGATCTTCTTCACTTTCTGAGAAAAACATATTGTAAAAGGTTGACTTGAGAGAATATACAAAAGTTGTCTTGTTCATCGATTATCTTATCCAAGCACATGTTATTTATTCTTTGTTCACAAGATTCAAAGATTCCATAACCATCTTCACTTATATTCTTTCCACATTGGTGTCAGAGGAAAGAACCATCCAAGTCATACAATAATTGGGTGGTAGCTTCTTTCTTATTACCTTCATTGCCATTATCTACATTTATTGCATGTTTGTGTCATCGCATTTATGAGCATTCATTGAATATAAACGTGCTGATTAATGTTGTTCGTCTCATCGACTTCACATAATATTTGGTCTAGATTTTATTATTTTTAACTAAGATTCATCCTTCATCTCATCATTAATCGGTTTAACTAAAAGGCTCAACACTTTTTGGTCAAACAATTTGGCGCCGTCTGTGGGGAGTTTTTAGTTAAAATTTTAGTTTCTTCTAGATCATAAAAAAAAAAAGGGACAGTCATCTTTTCCTCGTTTGCACGAACTAACAATGGCAGGAAAAGGAGATGAAAGACAGAAAGCAATAATGGGTGTCACTACCAACATCTTAAACACCATCAACGAGGATGACGGAGGAGACAATGAGAATGTAACACCAAATGCTACACCCAGGCGGAGTGTCACCTCCCCCTCATGCAAGCGTAACCGCTTCGCGCGAAAGGGGAGCTTCCACATCCGCAGTTGAGGAAGCACCACCAGCACTAAAAAAATTATTGGAGGAGTGGCTGACAAGAACCCTAAATGACATACTCGACAAACCCGTTCAAAGGGAAAATAGAAATACCTTGCCAGCAGACATCACAACGACTGCCGGTGAACAACCCGCTCCCCCAACAGGTAACACTCACACCGCTGTTGATGCAGGTAATGACGCACTCACGACCATCCTAAAGAAAATGGAAGAAATGGAAAACGAGAACAAAGAGCTCCGTGACCAGATGAGGGAACATCAAGAAAGGGTCGATAAAATACCGGGCGCCCCAAAACTGCTACCAAAATGGGATGTCGGCCGATTCGTCGAACAACCATACAGCGAGGAGGCGGCCCAGCATGCCATACCCAAAACCTTCAAAATATCGCCATATATGAAGATATACGACGGCACGACGGATCCTGAAGACCACATCATTCACTACGTCACGGCAGTAAAGGGAAACAACCTATCAAAGGAGCAAGTACCGTCAGTGCTACTAAAAAAGTTTGGCGAAACCTTAAGCGGGGGAGCCTTAACTTTAGGGGTATTCGTCGGACGATATGGTACGGTATTTAGACATTTTGGTTCGGTATTTTTGGTATTCGGTTTCTTAAAACCCTATACCAATACCGTACCTAACTAAATTCAGTATGGTTCGGTTTTTCTCCTTTCGGTTTCGGTTTATTCGGTTCGGTAACTTCGGTTTATTCGGTTTGAATACTAACTAGTGCATAGAGCCATACACTGTAATATTCTTAATTAAAATACTCAAAAATACAAAACTGAAAATGTTTGTTGATAAAAAAATTGTCCAAAACTAGCAAATATCGACCCAAATAGAGAAAATTCTACATAAAAGAATATCTGATCATTAGAAATATCTTGTTACTTGTTTAGAGTTAATTGATGAACTTTGCGAATAAAGGAAAGTAAACTTTTAGATTTTTTATATTTATGTTATAATTGATAATTGTTTTGTGTAATATAATATATATTTCGGTACAGTATCGTTATTTCGATATTTTATCTTAAAATACAAAATACCATACCTAATACCAATTTTATAAAAAACTTAAACCAAATACCATACCAAATACCAAAATACCGTATACCAAATACCAAAATTCTCGGTTTCGGTACGGTAATTCGGTATTTACCAAATTATGCCCAACCCTACTTAACTTGGTACTCGCAATTACCAGCACGGTCTATAACAACGTTCGAGGAAATGGCCGACAAGTTCGTCACCGCCCACGCCGAAGCTAAGAAAATGGAAGCCAGAGTAAATTATATATTCGTTGTTAGGCAATCGCCTGGCGAGGGACTCAGGGACTTTTTAGCCTGGTTTAACAGGGTAAGAATGAGCTTACCAAATGTATCAGAAGGAATGGCGGTAGCAGCTTTCCAGAACGGGTTGAACAGGAACGGATCGAGACCGACAAGAAAACTATTAAGCAGACTCATGAAATACCCCCCACCACTTGGGAAGAAATTCACAACGCCTGTTGCGCCGAGGTGAGAGCGGACGAAGACGACCTCAACGGTCCGATACAACGGTTAACTTTGGTTCAAACAGAGCCGAGGAAAGACCGTCGTAGTGATGGTCGAAGAGATCAGTCAGGACCCCGCTTCAACCGAGACAGGCACCAACCTTATGTCAGAACAGCCGTCCCACCATCTCCTCGCCATGTGGAAGGACCGTCCAGGCCGCATACAAGGACTTAGTGGAACAAAAAAGGTATACCTCCGCTCTTATCTACTCACAATTTTTGTGTTACTCCTTTAGAGATAGTGTACGCACTAGAGAAGCTTGGCCCAAAGGTGAAGTGGCCGCAAAAGATGAAATCCGACCCAAGTACCCGAAAGTCGAATATCCTCTGTGAATTTCATCAGGAGCGAGGACACAAAATTGAGGATTGCATAGCCCTACGACAAGAGGTAGTGAACATGCTCCGCCAAGGACACCTAAAGGAATTGATGAGCGACTGAGGAAGAGCCAATTTCAGCCGCGGAAGAGAACAACACCAAGGACCACCAAAACTGCCTTCCCCTGCCCGCACCATTCAAATGATCATCGGTGGAGGCGACGAAACAGCAATTGACCACATAAAGTTTACCACCACACACAAACTGAAGCGGTCGATCACCCACGAACGGTATGATGACCTCGGAGAAAGTATCATCTTCGATAAGTCATGTACCAACGGTTTGATTTTTCCTCACTCCGATGCTCTTGTCATTACTTTACGTATTTCAGATACTAACGTAAAAAGAAAAATGGTAGACGACGGTAGCGGCGCGTGTATTATTCACCCTCGAGTTCTACAACAAATACGACTCGAGGACAAGATATTACCACGCTGCATAACACTAACGGGTTTTATCAATGCAGTCGAGCAGACCTCAAGAGAGATAACGCTTCCCGTTCTGGCCGGGGGCGTCACCCTAGAAACAATATTACACGTCATGAACCAGGACACATCTTACAACACAATCATAGGACGACCGTGGATACACGCCATGAGGGCCATCCCGTCTAGCCTGTATCAAGTAATCAAATTCCCAACTCCGTGGGGGATATTCAGCATCCGAGGCCAACAACGCACAGTCCAAGAATGTTATCGCATCGCCCAAGATTGCACATTCACTCAACAGCTTAAAGGAACAAACTCAAAGGCATAGCAATTATCAAAGTCGGGGTCCGAGCCCAACGATCAGAAAGACGTTATCAAGGACCCCGACGTCATGGAAGCAGCAGGGTCAACAATAGAAGATCTTGATCCCGTCCAATTAGACAGCAACAACAACAGCAAAAAGGCTTATATAGGCCATAAGCTCTCCGAGCCAAGTAAATTTCATAAATTTCTTATCGTTAACGCCGATCTGTTTGCTTTTTCCTTCGCAGATATGCCAGGTATTTCGAAAGACATTGCCACACACAAGTTGAACGTCGATCCCTTCTACCCCCAGTACGACAAGTAAGAAGTAAATTCAATGCCGCAATCAACGAGGCCGTCAGCGAAGAAGTGGATAAATTACTCGCTAACAGCTCCATCCGAGAATCAAAGTACCCTCAATGGGTCGCCAATGTAGTCATGGTAAAAAAGAAAAATGGGAAGTGGCGGATGTGCGTGGATTTCGCGGACCTGAACAAGGCCTGCCCGAAAGACTCCTTTCCCTTGCCTCATATCGATCAGCTAATTGACGCAACAACAGGGCATGAGTTGGTGAGCTTCCTGGACGCCTACTCAGGTTACAATTAAATCCTCATGGAGGAAGAGGACCAGGAGAAGACCACTTTTATCACCCATCAAGGAACGTACTGCTATCGGGTCATGCCATTTGGCTTAAAGAACGCGGGGGCGACTTATCAAAGATTGGTAACCAAAATGTTCAAGGACCAACTCGGCAAAACTATGGAAGTTTACATAGACGATATGTTGGTCAAATCAAAAAGGAAGGAAGATCACATCGATCACCTGAAAGAAGCCTTCGGGATACTAAGGCAATACGGCATGAAGCTGAACCCCGAAAAATGTGCCTTCAGCGTAACTTCAGGCAAGTTCCTCGGTTTCTTGGTGTCACAAAGCATCGAGGTCAACCCCGACCAAATCAAGGCCATTGAGGGAATACCTGAAGTGTTAACCAGCAAGAAACAGGTGCAAAAATTGACGGGCCGCATAGCTGCCCTGTCGAGGTTTATCTCACGATCCTACGACAGATGTCACAAGTTCTTTAACGTGCTTAAAAAGGACAACGGGCTCCAATTGAATGCAAAATGCATCGAGGCCTTAAGGGAACTAAAGGCGTACTTATCCTCGCCCCGCTACTCGCCAAAGCAGAACACCGTGAACACCTCCTGATATACTTAGCCGTGTCAGAGGTCGCGGTAAGCGCAGTACTAGTCCGCGAAGATAAAGGTACGCAATCTCCGATCTATTATATTAGCAAAACTCTCGTCGACGCCGAAACGAGGTACCCTCACTTCGAAATATGCCTTAGCACTGGTTATAGCTTCACGGAAGCTTAGACCATATTTTCAGTGCCACCCCATATCGGTGGTAACGACCTTTCCCCTACGAGGTATTTTGCATAAATCCGAGCTATCGGGGAGATTGGCCAAATGGGCCATAGAGTTGAGCGAGCATGATATAACATATTAGCCGCGAACAACGATAAAATCGCAGGTACTCGCCGACTTCATCGTCGACTTCTGTGCCAAGATAATGACTGGGGTCGAACAAGAAACTTCTCGTACCTCGTCCAGTTTACCCGACCTATGGGTCCTTTACACCGATGGCGCATCCAACGCGTCAGGATCTGGACTGGGACTCGTACTCGAGGTCCCAACAGGCGAAGTCATTCGCCAATCCGTACGGGCCCCGATATGACTAACAATGAGGCTAAGTATGAGGCCGTAATTGCAGGATTAAAGCTAGCTCTCAAATACGGAGCACGACGAGTCGTCCTTAGATGCGACTCGCAACTCGTTGTCAACCAAGTCACAGGGACTTTCCAAATCAAAGAGTAGAGGCTACAAAGGTACCGGGCAGAAATTCATAAACTGCTACCAGAATTCGACGAATGTCGACTCGATCAGATACCTCGAGCACAAAACATCGAGGCAGACGATCTCTCCAAGCTAGCAGCGGCGACCAAAAACATCACGAAGGAAAATGTGGTCACCCTCCTTCATTCATCGATAGACCAACTCGAGGTACACTTTGTAAATTATACTTGGGACTGGCGCAACCATATTATAACATATTTGCAGGAAAGAGCACTCCCACCAGACAAAAAGGAAGCCAAAAAGCTTCGAATGCAGGCGGCCAGGTACAGCCTCATAAATCACGAGTTATACAAAAGAACGTTTGGGGGTCCCTTGGCAAAATGCCTAGGACCGAATCAAACAAGACGCGTACCCGAGGAAGTACACGAAGGCCATTGCGGTGCCCATACCGGCAATCAGGCCCTCGTCAGATGCCTCATTCGAGCAGGATATTATTGGCCCACAATGAAGAAGGAAGCCGTCGATTATGTCAAGAAGTGCGAACAATGCCAGAAATATGCCCCTATGATACACCAAGCGGACGAGCACCTCCATTCTGTCACATCGCCATGGACGTTCATCAAATGGGGAATGAACATCGTCAGACCCCTCCCAGCAGGGCGAGGTAATGTACGTTTTCTTTTGGTTTTAACTGACTATTTTTCCTAATGGGTAGAAGCAGGTGTGTTCACCCAAATACGCGAATAGGAAGTTAACACATTCATATGGAGAAACACCATATGCCGCTTCGGCATCCCCAAAGAAATCAGCTGTGACAATGGACCCCAATTCACCGGAAAGAAGACCGTCGAGTTCTTCGAAAAATGGCACATCAAGAGAATACTCTCCATGCCATATCACCCTGCCGGTAACGGTCAGGCTAAATCCTCCAACAAAACGATACTGAATATCTTGAAAAAACTTGAGGATGCCAAGGGACTACGGCCGAAATTACTACCAGAGGTACTGTGGGCATACCGCACCACGCCAAAAACAAGTACAGGAGAAACACCATACTCACTAGTCTACAGGACTGACGCCATGATACCGGTCGAGGTCGGTGAACCCAGTTTGAGATACTCTAACGAAAGCGGGCCAAGCAATAACGAAAACAGAAAACAGGACCTCGACGAAGCAGAGGAGCGAAGAGACATGGCTTACATAAGAATGGTAGCCCAAAAGCAACAAGCAGAACGGTACTACAACATAAAAGCCAAAGTACGACCACTCAAAGTCGGAGACTATGTACTCAAGGCTAAAACACAAGCGAGCAAAGATTCGAGAGAAGGCAAACTAGGAACCAATTGGGACGGGCCATATAAAATCACAGCAGCAACAAACAAAGGATCTTTTCAATTGGAAACGATGGAGGGAAAACTACTACAAAACAATTGGAACGTCGCCCATCTCAAATACTTCAACTTCTGAAAACAAACGCCCTCCACGTCGTACTCTTTTTCCCTCATCCGAGTTTTTTCCCAGTTGGGTTTTCTCGGAGAGGTTTTTAATGAGGCGACAAAGGGGACGATTACTTTACATTCGACCTCGCTCGAATTACTTTACATTCGACCTCGCTCGAATTACTTTACATTCGACCTCGTTCGAGTTACTTTACATTCGACCTCACTCGAATTATTTTACATTCGACCTCACTTGAATTACTCTATATTCGACCTTGCTTGAATTACTTTGTAGTCGACCTCGCTCGAATTATTTTGCATTCGACTTCGCTCGAAGTCTTCGATGATTCGACTGTGCCGAACATCGATCTCATCAAAAAATCAGGAACTTCCCCACATAGCAAAAAGAAAAGATAACGGAAATCAAGAAATACGTAGCAAAAAGGGGGTTGTTCGATTACAACTGTCAAATTACAATACTTTTTACAAATGGCCCAAAGACGCCCTCACAAAAACAGCAAAACAAAACAAAAACTAAGTGTGACGGCTTTACGCCGCGTCATCCCCATCGGCATATTCATCATCATACCAAGAATCGGAGGCAAGCCTATCTGCATCATCGTCAAAATCATCCCCACCAGGTGTACCAAGGGCATAACCACAAGCTTCACGGGTCGCACGAGCCTTACCACAGACGCCCTCAAGCTCTGCTTCAGAAATTTTCCCGTCGACTTTCAAAGACTTATACACGTCAAGCTGAGCCTCGGCATGAACCCATATCTCATACAACTCTCGCGGCATGCCGGGATCGGCAAAAGTATGAGAAGTGTATGGCTGTGACTGCCGTCATGCCTCCTCGACCTTCAAGGTAAAAACTTGCTCGTTCAATCCAAATAACTCCGCCTCGATATTCTGGATCCGCTCTTCCAACCTCGCCACCATAAGCGTTGATATCTCCACCTCATTCTCCCGCTCGGACCTACAAATGCGGAGGGCATCTTCTAAGGCTTGGCGCTCAACTCGCCCTGTAGATCAACAGCCTTCGCCTCCCTCTGCCCAAGTTCAGCAGTTAAAGATGCCACTCGCGCTTGGAGATCGGCATTCTCAGCCATCACCCCCTTGCTCACCTCGAACTCATCCTCCTTGGCCTTTAGAGCTGCCTCAAGCTCGTTGCACCAACCGATGACTCTCATTAGCTCATCATCCCTCTCCTTTAGCTCTTCATCTTTCTTCGCCAACTCCTCGTCTTTCTATTTGAGCCCGTCATGAAACAACTGAAACTCGCTATCCTGGTTAAAGACGTCGGCCATCGTTCGGTGCTTAGTCGGTACTCCCTATACTTAGAGGTCACCTTCTTAAAGAGGGCCGTCCTCCGCTCCTCCCGCCGGTCACGCTCAATCCCCATGATAAGAGTCTGACGTGCAAGAGAAAGGAGTCAGTATGAGCAGATTACACATGCAAAACAAATCCTAACATTAAAAAGCACTTACTCGCATAGCCATGCCAGATATACTCAGCGACAACTCCGCACCGCTCATCGCTTGCAGCGCCGTGTTCTCAGAAGCCGCACACAAGGGGAAAAGGACGGCACCGCCCATTCCGAGTTGGCCAAAAGGTCATAACCCACGGGGATGATTACGTGCCGGTTGGGACCCTCTGTCCTTACCTCCACACGAGTATTACTCTCCAAGAAGGCCGGTACCTCTTTAGGATCGATGTCCGAACCAGAACCGTCATCCCTCGCAGGTACCGCTCTATCTCCCCCGGCCGCCGATGACGCGCCACCTTATACGGCCCTTATAAGCTCCCCGCCTTCATGCACCTCCTCGGCCCCAGAGGACCTCCTCTCCATAAAAAACGGCCCCTACGTCTGGTGCAAGTGCAGGCGCCGCTTCCAGAGCAATGAGTTTCTCCAACTCAATGTCAGTGACGACGGCCTTCCCTAGATCCATCCTTCGCCTTTTTCTCAATGGCAACTCCTCTCCATTAGACGACTCGTCTACAAGTTGGTAGATAGGCCAGGAAGAGATCTCATCTCGCACAACAAGAGTCTGAAGGGCGGAATCCCTCATTGACGGAGCCTGAGTACGACCTCCACGAACGGACTCGGCTCAAGCAAATTGCATCCCAGCCGATGCGATAGCTTGGCGAAATGCCGGCACTGGAGCCTTCTTCTTGGAAATTCGTCGACCTGGCACCAAAAAGAGGTCGCATCAACGAACAATAGTAAACAACAGAGAGTTGAAGCAAAAGTAACACTTACCAGACGGGGCCTTAGGTCCAAAATGCTTGTGGAAAGTCGCCCAATCACGAATCCCCGCCATGTGAAGCAGCACCCACCCAATCTTCAATGTCGAAGACAGGGGAGGGTGCACGCCTTTTAGATGAAAAACAAAGAAACCGAAAGTGAGCTAAAAATGAAATAACAAAAGAAGACAACGAGCGCATGACAAAGACACTTACGATTATGATTCCACTGCTCGGGAAACCCAGTCGGGTCCACCACCAAGTGCTCGATCTTGATGAAGAAGTACTTATGCCAGAACTTCCGATTCATTCTGTCATCCATTCCGACTACCAGCCCTCTGGTCCCACGATGCCGAAGGTGTATCATAGTACCTCTATAAAAACTAGGCGAAAATAAGTGCAACAGATGGCGAACATCAACCTCATAGCCAGCCAATTCCGCGTACTTCGTCGGCATTAAGAAAGCTTTATACAAGTAAGGAGAGAGTTGCGCCGGGCAGACGTTGTAAAACCGACAAAATTCCTCCACTAGCGGAAGGAGAGGAAGAGTATAACCAATCAAGAACGGGTAGACATAGAAGGCACAATACCCAGGTCGATGGACCTCCATGATGTCGCCACCGACCGGAACGATCTCGACATAGGGAGGGATGCGATATTTGGACCGAAGGTTGGCTGTATGAGGCGGTCCAGTCTCGGAGAGCACGTGAGCGGGAGCAGGAGCAGGAGCAGGTTCCTTTGGAAAATCATTTCTAGCCAAAGGGTTTTTGGGAACTATCTCCTTCGCGGTAGGGAAGCTATCTTCCTCTTCATCCATGAATTCCTCACCACCGGGAGGAAGGGCCACCGATAACGGAGTGGCATCAAAAATTTCATCATGAATGTGAGGGGGTTGTGACATGTTTCGGCAATAAAACATATTCTACCAAGCCCGAAGAAGACGATAACAACTGGGTAAGAAAGAGGGGAATGGAATCGGAGAAACAAAATCAGGAGCAGAAATTGGGGAAGAAGATCAACAAAGAACAATACTCATGCAAAGTAAAGGATGATGAAAACTTCCAAAAAAATGAAATCCCCATCTATTTATAAGGCTGGGTGGCGCCATAATCGAGGCAAAGGATTGTCAATGACACCAACACCGAAGCGATAGACACATTGACGCTGCCTCGGGAAGATACGTAATGATGACGCTCGTGGTCATGACGTCACCCCACGATAGCCACACCAACCACAACTTCGCTGGCTGCGCCGTTCTCTTGACCTCGGCTGATCCGACTTATGCAACACGACCAAATTTCTCCTAAATGGAAGCGAATTAGGTCCGTTTGTCGAGCGTGCAGGTCCACGACCTCAACAAGCGGAGGGACTAACTGTATTGGTCTAAATTCGGCGACTTGGTAACAGTAGATAAAAGGGACGAAGGACGGGGTCGACTGCGGCGTAATAGCGGGATGTTATCCTCGAGAGCGCTGTTGTCAAGGGCGAGCAGCTGAAGTGAAGAAGTAACGGTAGGATAGGTTCAGATATGGACATAAGGAATATTCCTTAGAATATTCCCTGTTTTGTAATTTTTAGGGTTTTTTGGAGATATCCCTTATAAATAGGAAGAGATAGAGAACAAAAGGGGATCTTCTTCACTTTCTGAGAAAAACATATTGTAAAAGGTTGACTTGAGAGAATATACAAAAGTTGTCTTGTTCATCGATTATCTTATCCAAGCACATGTTATTTATTCTTTATTCACAAGATCCAAAGATTCCATAACTATCTTCACTTCTCTTCTTTGCACGTTGCTGTTAGAGGAAAGAACCATCCAAGTCATACATAATTGGGTGGTAGATTCTTTCTTATTATCTTTATTGTCATTATCTGCATTTACTGCATGTTTGTGTCATCGCATTTATGAGCATTCATTGAATATAAACGTGATGATTAATGTTGTTCGTCTCATCGACTTCACATAATATTTGGTTTAGATTTTATAATTTTTAACTAAGATTCATCCTTCATCTCATCATTAATCGGTTTAACTAAAAGGCTTAACACTTTTTGGTCAAACACATGTCTTCTTCTATTTCCTGCTAGTATAGAGCGTATGTGTGGTGTGTTAATGCTAGTCATTCTCCTTCGTGTTGTTGCATTGTGTATATTGAGATTCACTCTTTACGGTTAAAATCAAAAACCGATGTGCTTGAAACATGAAATTCGAAGTGAGATGGGATCTAATATTTGGGGTTAGTTCAGAGTACTGCCTTCTAGACTCTAGGCTTCTTCTGTAATCAAGAAAGCAATGAAGAACATGTAATATTGTCCTCTTACTTGTTACGTTTTACTCCATTCGTTTCTTTGTATGTGGGAACAGGTAAGTTCGTTATAGTTGGTTATTTATGTTATATTGTATTTGTGTACAGGAATAATAACTGGCATGACTGTTTTGTAAAAGTTCACTCATTTTTCATTCATGTCTATGACGAATTAACGATTGTATTGACAATAGTAAATCTTCAATTGGATAATGTGTATGTAACTATATAATAAAACGGATACTCTAAAATCCAAGTCGAATCTTTTATCCATCCTCAAGCATGACCATCTAATCATTCATACTCGCGTTCAAACCTTAGGTTCGCACTGAAATTTCACATTTAATACTCTAGTATTTTCACATAGAAATAGACGATAGTTTATGCGATAACATATTCTTCAACTAAATTTGGTGACAAAAGTTGTGATTCCTCTTTGTCTATCTATCGTTTTTATATTCGTCGTTCACAATCCAATTGCTCCACTCCCTAACACTAAACTAAAAGAAGGAGATAGTTTATTGTACTAAACTTTTATGTTATTAATTTACTGTAATTGTTAATCAAGATGTCAATAACAAATTTTATTCTTATTTATATCCAATATAAATTCTAAAAATAATTACAGTAGTAAACAAAATTTAGGGGCCGTTCGATACAAGGAATTAGAAGAGTTGTAAAAATTTTAAACTTAAATTTATCCGGTAAGATATTAACTAAAACCGATATTATCTTGATACTAAGATCTTGATATAAATTACTATTCAATATCCTTATTTTGAATGGAACAAGTCAACAAAAGGGTAATGGACGAAAGAGCGAGAAAAGTACAAATGGACAAAAAATGTGGCCAAATTTAAAAAATAGCTAGATTTACAACTATAATTGAAAAATAGCTACCGTTTCAAAAATAATTAAAATTTAGCAACTTTTTATGTAAAGATAAAATCTGAACAACACTGTTAAAAATTCAAAATAATATGTTGGAGTTCGAATTTTTACATATGAGCTTCCCACATAATATGCTGAAAGTTTATACACATGAGCTCCATAATCCCTCATATTATGCTAGAAATTTTTGTATTTCAGCAAAATAATGACTATTTTTCAATAACTTCACAAATAATAGTTATTTTTCGACTATCAATCCAAACAATAGTTAGCCTGTGCTATTTTGATTAAAAAATGGGTAGAAGAAGCAAAGACAAGAAATAAAAAGATGTAAAACGTGGAGTAGATAACAAAAGTGGGAGCACTTAGAAAAATAAGAAATAAAAAACGAAAATTCCAGTTAACCAATCAGATATGTATATGTGGCTGAAGTTATGCAGTGATAGCAGCAGTCACTGAATTTCATCCATCTTCTCCAATTTCTCGCCAGGAAAAAGCAGCAATGGCGGCGGCAAGAGTGATGGTATCAGCCAGCAACACTGTAACAGCTTCGCTTCTATCGAAAGGTCCATTACGAAGGCCCAATAGTTTTAGCATTTGCTTCAGAAACGGACCTGTGCAAAAAAGGCGTCTTTTCACTTGCAGTGCTATCTACAATCCCCAGCTTCAAACCAAAGAAGAAGGACAGCCCGAAACCCTAGATTACCGTGTCTTTCTAGAGGACAATTCTGGCAAAAAGGTCACACTTTTATACTGCTGTATTTCTTGGATTTTAATCCAACGTGAACCTATTTCTATTTTGTTAATGTTTACTTACTAAAAATTGTAGCTTTTAGTCTATCTAGAGAAAATAGTTACAGTTTGATTGGATCATGTCTATACAATGTGCAGATATCCCCCTGGCATGACATTCCACTACATTTGGGTGATGGTATATTCAATTTTGTTGTTGAGATCCCCAAAGAATCAAGTGCAAAGATGGAAGTTGCTACAGATGAGAAACACACTCCTATTAAACAAGACACAAAGAAGGGCAAACTTCGATACTATCCGTAAGCCTATTTTGTCACTTTTGCACATTCTTTTAGTATAATATATCTTGAGATGTAACTATCTTGCTGGTTCCTACCAGCTTCCCTTGTAGTGGGATAGGAAGGGTGGGAGGTGGGCCCATTATCCCCGAGTTTGGAAGGCTTCTAACTGTCCTAAGGGTCAGCCCCAGACAGATTTCTCGGTCATCCAAAAAATAAGGAGGGGTGTGGGGAGGGAAGGATTTAGGTCACAGGTTCGAGCCCTGCGTCATGCAAATAAAGGCTGTTATTTAAGTGGAGAGGGGTAGAGGGCCCATTATCCCCATGTTTCGAAGGCTGCAGGCAGCCCCAAACGGATTTCTCATTCATCAAAAAAGAAAAAAGGGGGTGCGGAGGGAAGGATTTTGACCTATGCTATTTGAAAGTGACTGTCTTTATGAGTTAACCGAAGTGGGTCGGTCTTAGGTTTTGGTATGTTACCTAGTGTTTCATGTTTAGCATCGTTGGACGCACTGATTCCACAATCTTCAACTGATAAGACTTGTTCTTCACTGATGTAGTGTCATCATAGCTGCGAGAAATTGTCATTTTCTGATGTCTACAGTTTTTGAGTTTGATCTTAATTCTTATGCACTTCTTGTGCAATTCTCAGATATAACATTCACTGGAACTATGGATTGCTTCCTCAAACATGGGAAGATCCGTCTTTTGCAAACTCTGAAGTTGAGGGGGCATTTGGAGATAATGATCCTGGTATCATTCTATAATTTTAGATAGTTAACAACTTTCTTCTGGTCCATCTACAATATTAAAAAGAATAGACAAAAGAATGGTGTTAGAGATTGTCATAACCGGTTGAATCTCTCTTATGGTCTTTCCATTTGTAGTTGATGTTGTTGAGATTGGAGACAGCCGTGGCAAAATTGGCCAGGTTCTGAAGGTCAAACCTTTAGCTGCTCTGGCAATGATTGATGAAGGAGAACTTGACTGGAAAATAGTTGCTATTTCACTAGACGATCCAAGAGCTTCACTTGTTAATGATGTTGATGATGTAGAGAAACATTTTCCGGTATGTTTGAAGGGCAATAAAGCTGCTATCTTTTGTTGACTCTCCTTTCTCTCCCACTGATTATGCTTTTTTTTTTTCCCAATTGCTTATGCTTGTGCAACACTTTTATGCATCACTCTCTTTCTTCTTTTTTATTGTGCTGCAATATGTCTCCTCAGTTTAAGATATTTGTCTTGGAATCTCCTTTTCAATTTTCATATGCTTACCTCAGACTAGTTTTCCACTGTTTTACTGTTTTTATGTCTAATTTAAGTTAAGTGTTGACCAGTGATCATCGCTTAGGAACAGCAATAGAAATAATGAAAAGAATATATGCATAAAATTGAGTGATCTTGATGATTTTTGAAATTAGCTGCATATTTTGTTGGAATGAGAGACTTTAAATTAATTTAGCAGTATTCAAGGCTATCGATGCAAAGCCACGGCAAAGCATTTAAGTTGTGATGATAACTGGAGAAATAAGGGCATACACAAAGATCCCATGGAGTGGCAGCTATAGGATATGGCTTCATTATCAACGGTTAGTCCCACCGAATAAGAGATAGCAGAGGCATGCAAAATTCTAAATTTATGCGAATGTTCCTTTTGTTTCCTATAACCAAATAGTAACATTGATATAACTTGTTTCGTGGAGACAAAAGCACTTGTATAAGAAGTGCTGGTTCCTGTGTTCCTTTTAGTATTTTGTTACCTTTGATGTCACATTGCATGAAAAAAGTCATTCCCTCCTTTAGGTCATTGTCAACATTGATCAAACTAATTCTGTGAATTTTCCAGGGCACTCTCACAGCAATCAGGGACTGGTTTAGAGACTATAAGATACCTGATGGAAAACCTGCCAATAGGTTTGCTCTTGGCAACAAGCCAGCAAACAAGGTAATTGTTTTCATACATGTTCTGGCAAATGTGGTATCTTTGAAGATCCTTGTTTCTATTTCCCCTTCGTTTCTTGAAACGTGATACTTTCAGACAGACCTAACTTAAATTTTCAAATAGACATGATAGTACTGCTTCGAAAATTGGCAGTTGCTTGTTTTGCATACCATCATGTTATTTTAGTTGAAGATGAAATCTTTCCACCCTCTCGTATAGTTTTGTATAATTGTACAATTTTGTTATATAGCTGGAGTAACCTCTCCCCTATTAGCTCCCCCGAATCTGTACAGAGCTAGCATATCTTCTTTTGTATTAGCACCTGGACAGTGCTCTTTTGCATCTTCTTGATGCTTTTTATAATCTCTCTTACTTCATCAAAATAACTGCAAGATCTTGCAGTTGCTTTTGATTCAGTGCAGCACACAATGGCATAAGTATAATAATTATATTAGTAATTAGAACACGTGCTAACACCTCTCCATGTTCCCTCCTGTCGGATAAAGAGGTTTTGTGCCAGTTTTCACTTGCTCTACATGATCCTGCTAATGATCTCTTTACCTTGCTCTGCCAGGATTACGCTCTTAAGGTTATTACGGAAACCAATGAATCTTGGGCAAAGCTTGTCAAGAGATCTATCCCTGCTGGTGAGCTTTCACTTGTATAGATGCCAATTGATAGAGCTTGAGCCAGCTAGTTTTCCTGCTTGTAACCTAAACTGGACGTGGAAAATGGCCTCGGGATTATGCTCTTCGCTTCTGAGGTGGAAGTCAATTCATATTCTTAAGACGGGTTTTTGTTAAAAATGTTACTGTTTCTACTTCATCATCCATAATTTTGTTCATGCAGTAGTGTTTTTAAATTTTATCCAGGATGAAAACAGGAGTACTGTCTACTGATAAATGAATTGGTCTTCATTCTCCAATTCCACCAGCTAATTTTTTGAAAGGACAGGTAAAAATGGGTTTATCTTTAAGTAATTAACAAAGCTTCAATGTCTCACGTGATGCTAGACTTATTGTTTCCATTAGTTTGGCTAAGCCATTCTTAGCCATTGTTCTGTAGGTTCTTGATACTACATAAATCAATTATCTTAATAGGTAATGAAAATTCTATGTAGCAATGTCATCTAAAGACCAAATTTAGAAGCGTTCTTTTCAACCAGAGAAATTTCAGAAGTGTGCATATTGAATACGTAGTAGTTATCTAAATGTATTTTAGTAAATGGGGTGATATAATTATCAAGTACGATTATTCCAAACTTTTTTATTTCACCTAGTAAACTATCTTTGCAAAATGGAAATATGTTATCATTGCGGGCCCTAGACAAATTTATACATGTGGGTTAATACTGTATGCGCGACAATGTGTTGATCGATTGTAGGTCCTAAAATCATGTGGAAGAAAATTATCTTAAAAAACTTTAAAATCACGTGGAAGAAAATTATCTTAAAAAAAACTTATAATCTGTCTGAATCATGTAGTGAACAACAGACCATGGAAGCATATAATCAATGTAGGCAGTATCAACCAACTGAGATTAAAGACTTAACTGTTGTTAGACTTGCATTATTTGTAATATTTGTGAAGTGGTTCTATTGTGGTTAAAACTTGTATATTTACGTGGGAATAATTGTGATATTTTAAATAATCTTTTGATTTAGGACCTGAATAGAACAAAATGGATCAAAAAAACATCTTACTCCTTCTCTATCACTTGCAAAGTTATTTAATTCGTATGAATAGTTGCACTGTGAAAACATGCAAAATAAAAGCTTTTCCGAAAGGACAAAAACAAAGCAAGATTATAACTACAGAAAATAATATAAAATAATGTCGTCAATGGTAAGCCAAAACTCAATGTTGTAGCTACTTTTGATGATATCAATATGAACATTTCAACCACTTCTCTTTATGGAGTGCAACATTATTTACACAGAAAAGAATAAAGAATTTACATTAAGCCTTTGGGTAGACTGTGTTGGTGAGAGGTAACAGGTACGCAGAAGGAATGGTCAAGGTACGTGAAAGCTGACGAAAAACAAATTATCCAGAAAAAGAACCAACGGATTTACATTTCATTTGTGGCAGCTACACAACGAAATATTAGGATTCGACAGAGACCTCAATCGGTTCAGTACTTTTCTTCTCAAGCAACGGTGGTGAGTTTGCTCTCTCAGCATCACTTACTTCATCCTCACTATCTTCATCAAATCTATCTACGCTATGAAGAAAGATGCCTACACATACAAATACATTAAAATAATTCATCAATAAAAACCCAAAATCTATTGCCGATGTGACATCAAGTAGGCCTCATTTAAAGGATAAAGATTTGGAGTTGAGGCGTTCTAACAGGAGTGTACTATACCTATAAACCATATTCCAGCGGCTATAAATAGAATTGATGTCAAGATCAAAGCAGTTACTCTCCAATTGTCAATGCGGTCCTGTAAAAGAGAAATGTAAAAGAATATTGATCAATGTTATCAAGAACCATAAAATCAACTATAAAGTTGTTACAACATAACTTTACTACTGCTAACAATTAAAAAAAAAAAAAACTTTTACTACTGCTTCACCATAATTGACCTTGTCCAATATTAAATTTAACGGTTAGGCTAGTTCTTGGAAGCCAGCCTACGGGCTTGTCATGTCTTTCATGTATCATGTTAAACAATAGATTTAAATAGAAGCAGCTTGTACTTCCATTTTCATGACTAAAGAGAGAAAAAGACTATTGAAGGAGAAAGAGAACCATCCTGCTCTCACTCAGCATATTTCCCTTTTTCTATAACTGAGAAATCGACGAGGGCCCCATACCCTTCTCCACTTAAATACCAGGCTTTTGTTTGCGGCAGGATTCAAACCCATGACGTGCGTCTCACCCACCATCACGTGCTGCACTCTTACCACTAAACTGAAGCCCTGGGGACTACAACAGATTTCCCTTTTATCAGAACTAATATTGAAGATTGTAAGTTATTTTATTTATTACTATGAGAGGAGGTAAAGAAAGTAAATTCTCATATAGATAGTACATTTCACCACCAGAACTAATCCTTCTATAATGACTTCTGTGTTCATGTGTCAATGATTTTGCAATGAGTCAAATGACACAAATATATCTCAAGTGCTCAGCTGATTCTAAGTTCGGGCGATCCATATTGAGAGGCAACTAGAGATGCCAAATATGGAGCATTCATGCAAAAAATATAGAAGGGTTGCTAAAAGAGCAAGCTTGGAAGGTTCAATTTGCTTTGAATGTCGCTCTACATATGAGTTATGATTTGATTGAACAAGCATGTGCACCCAACCCATTTAAGTGTCCTTTCTAAAGGGAAACATAATGATGTTATGATAGGCCGTAATTCCTAACATTAGCACATAGGGAAAGCGAACATAATATTTTTTAGGTTGTGTATTTTGATTTCCCTCTCTCGTTTCTAATGAAGTGTTTTGTTCAAGACTACCTGAGGATTATATACTAGAAACTCTCAATGTACTATATATATGTGTATGTGTGTGTGTTTATCTTTTGAAAAAAGAACTCCTAAAAGAAGGAAAGACAAGTTATAAAACAAGATCAACATTTTGAATGAGCAAGCACAAACCTGGACAACCCCCACTAGAGGAGAGGAAGGTACATCACCAAATATGTGAATTGAAACAGTAGACATCGCCATAGATAGTGGTCTAAGACTTGGTTTGACGCAATGGAGACAGACATAATTTACAGGGCCCTGCAGTCAGAGGCTTTACTGTAAGATGAAATAAAGCACTCAATACAACAGTTCCAACCTTAAATACAACTATTTAAGCATCATCGTAAATCAATGAGATGTTTCAGGCAACTAAATAAAAGACCGATTACTCTTTGCAGAATTTCAGAAGAAAGAGAAAAGGATGCATGGGCAATAAGATCAGCCATCCAGGCAATTTTAGTAATTAAATAACATTTTCTGCCTCGAAGAAAATGACACGCTTGATCACCTATATAATAATACAAAGGAACTACGAAAGTAGGGAAAGAATCATTTTGCAGAAAGCATTCCCTAGTGTAATACTCCACATTGAGCTATTGTACAAAGAAACAACCTATTTTACATAGAATACTTATTAGATGATAGAATTACCTGTGTTGCAAATACAAGCAGTTCTCCTATCGCAAAAAGAGCGATGAAAACATATAAGTTCTTAAAACAAAAGGCAGCAAAGCAAAATATTGCTCCAAGAAATGTTGCCACTGAGAGAAGCTGCAGTACATAATAGTGACATCATTAGCAGCAGGGTTTTGAAAGATTCAGATAAAAATAACAGAAGAGAAGATAGGTGTGATTAACATCAAAATTGAACTTCGTAGGTAAAAAACAGCAGAATTGAGTAAATTAACGCAAGGAGAAAGAGTTGTAATTGTAAAAGCCAAAAGAATAAGTTCTTCTGGGGCACTCTTTATCCCCTGACTGAGAAAGTCTTCTTTGTTTTACAATTAACAAAGAATGATATTCACATTAGACACTAGATTAAATGAGAAATGCTTCTAGAGATTAAACAGAATCTTAGGAATGCAAAAGTACCCACCTTAAAGGCATTGGATATTGTGGAATTCATTCGATCCAAAACAAGGCCTCCAGCCAAGGTTCCCATTATTCCACATACTATAGTAATACCTCCAAACGTCATGTCTGCATTTTTCTGTGGAGACAACAATTGCAAATCAGCTAACATGAACTTAATGCTTTTGCGATATTTGATTGGTCCACAAACCAAAAAATTGTAAGTGGATGGGGTATGTCAAATCAAGCTCATTTCACTTGTATATAGTAACTTACAAATGCGAATCCAAGGGTCAGAGAAAGACAACAATCAATAGAATCATGCAAATATAAACTTATCCCTTGAGAATAGTTGTGAAGTGGAATAGTGGCCCCAAGAGCTTACCATATGGTATATGTTATAACCAGCCTTTGGTCCCCAATAGGAATACGCACCAATTACAAAATTATATGCGATGTATCCTGCAAGAAACCACTCAAGTTCAGAATCAGTGTGTAGAAACCTACCTTTTCAACAATGCATAACAAGTTTATGCATAGGTGAGATCTTTTTATTTTACAAAGAAGTAAAGACGTTCAAAAAATGTGCGTCAACTTGTTCCAATATCAGCATCCAAAGAAGACGTAGCATGAGATGGTTGGAGGTAAGGCAAGTTAATAAAATACCTAAGACATTGACGAGATAAACCTTTTCAAGATGAAGCACCTTCATATCCTTCCAAAATCTTGTCAGCTGATTCAAATTACTAGGTGCACTTTTTGAACTGTAGAAAAGAGAAGAAAATAACGTAGACAAGAAAGAGGTCAGATGAGTGATAGCAGAAGGCGTATTGCTTTTGTTAATCATGTTTGCAGGGATGGTGATAATGTTGGCTGTCTTAAGACCAGTAACAGCATCTGACCGGTTATATGAAGGTTCCTTACCCATCCTTGGAATCTTCCTGTGATGGTAACAAACCATGGTTACAATTTGAAACAGCTGCATTAATGACAAGAGTTGGGGTCAAATTATTGTGCATTCAAGAAACCACCATGACAAGTGTAAACAGAACACCTAAAGGGGGAAAAAAGCTAAGAACAATAGTCAAGCTCACAGATACGAGAGGATAGCCAATAAATCTTCATTCAATTGCACCATACAACTGTTTGTTGTTGAATTATCTTAACCTATTTCCCACCACTTTGACTTATTACTATATTTATATCAAGATGTCAAACCCCTTACAAAGACTATTATCAAGCTGATAAGAATGAAGAACTGCAAGCTACGGCATATTTTATTTATTTTTGGATTATCCTAAACTTCTTTAATTACTACAAAAGATATTTATGGACAAACTCTAAGCACAGAAGTCCCGAAAAATAGCTTTTCCATTTTAGCAAGCGAGGAGTTCGACTAGGTCCCTAGTTCTTTTATCATTGACTAAAAACATTTTAACATTTTCTTTCAAAACAAAGACTCTTCCCAACATCATTTTCTTTCACAAAGTAACAAAGTTGAGCAGAGTGAAACTCTGAAGCACAAAATCAAGAGAAGGTAGGGCATGGAGAGCAAAATGATCAAAGTTAGGACAAGAATCAGACACCCCTCTTACTCTAGGTAGACAAAGAGTCTGTGATAATAGGCACTACCTTCTTCTGGAGCAGTCAGGGGAGAGGTCAATGGTTTTTTAGATCCGGTGTGAGAGAATCCTGTATAAAGACTTGGAACATATCAGAAAATGTATATAGAATAAGATGAAAAGACTAATTTAGCATTACCTTTTAATTGCAATGGTTTCATAAATAAACCTAAAACTGCAAAGGGAAGCATCAGTATTGCCTCGATCCAAAATGCCCAACGCCAGTTAAGATGATCACCAACCTATCACAGTGTGGAGAGTTTGGTAAAACTTGGTATGCACAATGGATCACATTCCACAAGAAAATATTAAACTTAAGCACTGAAGAGTGAGCTCACCAGTCCACCATATACATAGCCAACTGCTATCCCAGCTGGTATACACATGTAAAATATTCCCAGCCATGCTGTTTTCTGCAAAAAAGATAGAGGAGAATAAGCATGCAGAAAATATACAAGATGCAAAAGTCCATTTCTTATCATCGTATTAGAGCCAAACTCATTCCTTTTCTGGGTTTACCCAAATATGGAACCCATGTTATTTGCCCATGCTCCAAAATTTTAATTATAGGTGCGCCGGAGGGTGGGGATGGGGGGCGGTGTTAGGTGCCCTCATTGGTGGAGGAAATGGGTTGTTGTCTCCTTATTTGGTTTTGGGCAATCCTCACCTCTTGAGCTAGCTTTTGGGATTAAGTTCGACCCAAAGGTTCATTTCTTATCATACACATAACTGGTGTAAGCTTAAATTGTTGCAACAATAATGAAATGTAAGTATATGCAGAACAACAACACATCATATTAGCAATAGAAAATAAAAAGCACCACAACATTCAAATCTAGCCAGAATATAAACAGCCTTAATATAGAAATAAAAGACCAGCAGTATAGCATGTGGCATTTACTGGAAGTTAGCCCAGTCACAAAAATCATTAATTTAAAAAACCAAACCTGAGCAACAGGGGCATTATCATCAATAAAAGGAGCAGCAAGGCTTATGAAAGATGCCTCACCAACACCTACAAACCTGAAAAAGGAAACATATTAATTTTAAAAAAAAGATAAGCTTCCCTCCACCCACCCGTCACTCCGATAACATTTGCAAGTAATACAGGACAGCTTGTGAAGAGTAGCATGGTTAGACTTACATTCTGCATGTTGCAATCAACCAGAAATTAATTGACAAACCACAACCAGCAACAGCTAACGTCCACACTGTCAGTCCAACTCCAATAAGTCTGAATGGATTGACACTGCCGATTTAACGAGCACACGAGTAAGAAACTCAAGCAACTAAAGGAGCAAAGAAAATGCAGACTACTCAAGTATTCTTCCTTTCCCTAATGAACTTCTGTCTGATACTATTTCTAGCAAATATCTCAAAGCCGCAAACTGATTAAGAAAAAAGACTGAAGTTTTATTCAACTCTGACATCATAATAGAAAAATAGTGATAAGCCACTTATCTTTCAAAAGAAGCAAAGAAATTTAGGAGAAAGATAATTCCTGGAGCTTTCAGTTATTAGAAGTTTATTAGAAGTTATCTGTTTAGCAGTTTTATTATGGTTTTTAGAAGTTATTTATCTTTATCCTAATAGGTTATGCACTAGTTATGGTCAGCCTATTATATAAGTAATAGATCCTGTAATGTGTAGGTATCATTATTAGAATCAAAACTACTTTATTCTGGAGCATTGTCCTCTCCATACGGACAACTTTATTGGTGTAGTTGTGTTTAAGATTCTTGCACAAACTATTGCCAATAATATTAACTTCTTTGTTCTATTTAGGCGTAATGGCTTCCTGGCCACTTGTATCGAATTTTAAAGCCGATATACAAACTTACATTATTCCCATTTGAAAACTCAAACTCGCATATCCGGTAACTAATAAACCTATTTGACCGTTGACCATGCACATGTGGCAGTGACAGAGATGATGTGGACAAAGTGTGTACAAGTCACGAAAATTACGCGCGTGACTACACTAATTTTGATTTAAAAAAATCTAGAACAAAAAAAAATACAAATTAAAAAGAAAGAAAATAAACCAGGCCCACTTCCCCATCCCCAGTAAAATTCCATTCACCCCAGTGTTCTTTTCCCCCATTGTCGTCCTCCCCCAAGAAATTTCTCGGACGCAAAACCTAATCGAAGACGGAAAAGGAAAATAATCTACCTTTATATATTATGTCATGCGCATATGCGAAAGTTTTTACACATAAACAACCAAATCAAAACAACTAAGACTAACATCGCGATCGGGACCAAGCTGCTATGGAAACAAAAGTTTGTTTTCGTTGTTCCATTCAATGAAAGCTTTGTCTTCGTTTCAAAATATTTAAGGAACGTAATAACTTTTTACCCTACTCCTTAATATATAGATGTTAGCTGAATACCAATTGGATGAAAGTGAAAAAGAGAAAACTGCACATGATACCGATGGAAAATATAATATGATTGTGCAGATAGTGATGAGGATTCTAATGGCAAGCAATTCAGTAGCAAACGAAACTTGATTTAGAAATAAGAGAGAGAAAGGACACTGAAGAAAAGGAAAAAAAAACAAAAAATTAAGGAAAGGAATGGAGGTGGGTGAACGGAGAAGAAGGGAGAGGTGGGTGAACGGATGTCAGGTCTTTTCCTCCCTTTCTTTTTTCTTTTTTTTTTTAATTTGTGACTTTTTTTTTGCTTATTTAGTATTTAATAATAGGACCCACAAATAACACATGTCAAGTAATAAATAGTCTAGTATATGACGTGTTGTACATGTAAGCGCAATTGAATACACGCACTACTGAATGTATTTATTTGTACTCAGTCGGTCAAGTTCGAGTGTTCAAATGGGAATAATGAAAGTTTGTATATCGGCTTTAAAATCCGGTACAAGTTTAAGTGGCCAGGAAGCCATTTCGCCTTCTATTTATTTTGTTATCTACTTTTGGTTTCTATCATTGGTATCAGAGCAGTAAGATCTGCCATGGTGAACACACGGACCAACGCTTCCCACAGTGAATCCACCATTCCTAATCTTGACCCGATTTCCCAACAATTGACGACTATAGCAGCGAAATTGGAAGCCATAGATGCTTTAGCCGCTGATGTGGCTGCATTAAAAGCACAACACAGTGGAGATCACAACAATAAAGGGAAAGCTAAAGCCACACCAGAAGAGGGTGAGGTTAACAGCACTTGGCATCGAGAAACTTTCCGGCGCTCACGGACAAAGATGGAATTTCCAAAGTATGAGGGAGGAGATCCTAGAGGCTGGATTTTAAAAGCAGAGAAGTATTTCCAGTACTATCAAACTTCTGAGGAATGCAAGGTTGATGTGGCTTCGATGTACTTGGAAGGAGATGCACTGGATCTTTTTGCTTGGATCAACAGTGAGCGAACCATTTACTATTAGGACGAATTGGTGAAAGTAATGCAAGAAAATTACGGGCCTGCTGAGTTTCAAAACCCTGATGAACATCTCTGTGATATCCAACAAACTGGAACAGTGTTTGAGTATAGGCAAGAATTTGCAAAACGAGCAGCGCGTGTGCAAAATTGGCCAGAACACTGTTGCTTGGAGTTTTCCTCAGTGGGTTGAAAGAAGACCTTCGCGTGGACGTTAGGATTCACAAACCTCGATCTATGTACAAGGCAATGAGCCTGGCTTTAGAATATGAAGGAAAACAGGGACCTAATCGGTCCAGTAAGGCACCCACTTTGCCTTCTGTATCACGACCTCCTTCGGTTGGGATATCATCTCTAGCGGCTCGAGAATCCTTCGATTTCCTGTCATCCCGCCAGCCAGTTACACGTCCTTTTCAACCACCATCACTTCCAAAACACTCGCCCGTCGACTCCTGAACAACAAATTCGGCGAGACAAAGGCCTTTGCTATCGTTGTGGAGAAAAGTTTAGCCCTGGTCATCGCTGCAAACTTGGGACTTTTGCTCATCTGGAGTTGATGCAAGAAGAGAACGACGCACAGATTGTGAAAGATAACAACAAAAATGACATGTTTCCTACTGATGTGGGCACAATTTCTCGAACTTCGCCTTGAGGACAAGTCGTCTTTCCAGGAGGGGTGTACTGATAAGCCACTTATCTTTCAGAAGAAGCAAAGAAATTTAGGAGAAAGATAATTCCTGGAGCTTTCAGTTATTAGAAGTTTATTAGAAGTTATCTGTTTAGCAGTTTTATTATGGTTATTAGAAGTTATTTATCTTTATCCTAATAGGTTATGCAGTAGTTATGGTCAGCCTATTGTATAAGTAATAGATCCTGTAATGTGTATGTATCATTATCAGAATCAAAACTACTTTATTCTGGAGCATCGTCCTCTTCGTACGGACAACTTTATTGGTGTAGTTGTGTTTAAGATTCTTGCACAAACTATTGCCAATAATATTAACTTCTTTGTTCTATTTATTTTGTAATCTACTTATGGTTTCTATCAGCTTTCAACAACACTGCTCAAAACTATCGATGAACCCCCTTTATCCATTTGTCACGTGCTTCCCTACTGAACCTGGATCGCAAGCAAATATCTTGTTGGGCTGTCTAATTCCTTGGACTTTTCATTGTTTAGCCCTAAGCCCCACAACTTGGCTAGCCTCTGTCCAAATAACTAGCACATAAGCATTATCTTAGTTATCCATCTTCACAACAATACCCCCCTCCTCAATAAGAACCTTGTCTCCTCAAGTTTCAAGTCAAGAAATCTCTGGATCAAAGGCTTTGGTAAACTAGCTCTAGTTATATTGACTTCAATAGGCGTGAAGTTCACTGGATGACACACACCTACAAATTTCTCTTGAGCAGAATTAAGAGCACTATACCAAGCTCTATTCATGCCTGGCACAACAATAGTGACTGCATAGTCTACTTCATTTTGGGCAAGGTCATAATGAGATAAATCCTGTGTTCCCTTTGAATACTTCATAGGCCACAAAATACTGGAATGAATAGCAAAGTAGCTATTATTCTACAGATGAATTCCACTAGAATCATCTCTACTTGCACTTGCTTTATTAGAGTACCAGTTAACTCTTGAGGCATGAATAAGTGTGTATCTACTCCAATGACATGCAGATCACCATAAACTGCTTGTGAGACAACACCAAGGAGTATGTTGCATTTTTTTTTACTAACACAAGCTTGGTACTGAACTGGGGTCCTATTGCCAAAGTTATCCGGTCTCCTAGAGTACGTCCTTGTAGCATAGTCATAGTGGCTGTGATGATCTTTGAAGCTTTAGGCGTAACTTTTGCTTTCCCATGTTGGTCAACATATGGGTCTTCAAGGTCAAAAGGCAAGAGACAATCAACGGGCTTTTCAAGTTTGACCTATTCTGGTGTATCCAAGAAATTATAGTATGCTGGAAAAACTTTTTATTGCAGGAGCAACCACAAATCAGATCCAAAAATCTAACATTGGAAGCAGTTACAATAAGCGTTACAGCATCTCCAAGCATAAGAGTGGCGTTACAACATCTCCAAGCAAGAGACAATCAACGGGCTTTTCAACTTTGACCCATTCTGGTGTATCCAAGAAATTATTGTATGCTGGAAAAACATTTTACTGCAGGAGCAACCACAAATCAGATCCAAAAATCTAACATTGGAAGCATTTACAATAAGCGTTACAACATCTCCAAGCATAAGAGTGGAGTTACCAAAGATCTGTTCATTTGAAGCACTAACATAAGCAAAACACAAGCGTCTGATAGCTCCTCTTCTAATTGAGGGATTCCCATCAGCAGGACTAAGGGCAAGCACAGGCTTACTAGACTGGACAAACTCAAAAGCTCCAAGAAGCATCTCATGGAAACCACTATAGATGGTAGTTGGTGGTACAGAAGACTCAAGCACAGTATCCCTCTTGTCATCGAGTATCCCTCTCCCGTTGTCCAACCAACCAACTTTGACATACACATACTTATCAATCAGAATAATCATGAAGAAATCTAGAGAGAACCATGACAGACATTTAAAAACTCCCTCATGTTTTCTCAACTGAAGGTTAACCGGCGTAATAAACTTGTTAACCACATGAATAGACAGTCCATGATATTCAACACATTTCAGAAGTCTCAAGAGATCGTCGTCCTAGTACTCAGAAAGCTTAAACACATGCTGCCTACTCGGATCTAAGAGTGTAAAGTGGTCCTCTAATTTCCTCTGAGGTGACTGCACCCTGATTAAAGCAGCAGAGCCATGATCAAATGGGCAGTCTAATCGAAGTTCATCAGGTAAAAGTTGATGCTAACAAGACTCCTCCAAGAATTGGGCAAGCCCAAGTCGATGTCGAGGGAGAAGTATTCTAGGATGTCCAATAAGCAATTGATTCCAGCAACCATCTAAAACTTTGTGAATATCAAGCAGGACAAGGTCACAGGGAAAATAGATTGTAGAATTAATCCATAATGAAGGCTTCTCTGGCTTAAGATTCTTATGCATAACAACCGCGAAATAGTTAGGGACTACAGTTGGATGCTGTCCAAAATTATCAGCAACATCATTCTCTAACGAATATCCTTGGGCAATGGTTCTATCAAATAGCTTCTCTCCAGCACCATGTTTCATCACAAAGTGCAGAGAATACACGTCCTCAAAAGATGATGGTCCACTCTGATATTCAATGCTCCCACGATCTACTCTTAAACCAATTGCATCGCGTGAATAGCTGATAGTAGAAATTTCTACAACCGCAACCACCTGCGGCTCGAGCAACTCCAACTTTGTTCTTGTTGTTGAGTGTGAATAATTAGAAGGGAGGTATGTGATGCCAACCACATCACTAGCCAAGACATTCAATGAAATTATGAATCCTTTTTCGCTTCCACCCTTCCAAGGATAACCGGATAGAATTACAATTTCTTGGACCATATTTCTGTATAGTATTTCATTATGTAGTTTGAGAATAAAGCAAATCTCCCCATAGGTCGTTCGTTGAGCGAATCGCAATCCAACATGAACAGATAATAAGCATACTAAATTCAACTCGATAGCCAATATTTTATAGGGTAAAGTAGTAGGGTGATGTGGTACTATGTAACCAGAAACTACAAGTCGAAAATCACATAGTGATGGCTGCTTAATTATTAACGCGAACTCTTCATCCCTGGTTGGTTTTTCATAACCAAAAAAAAAAATTTCGCCAGGAACATTACTTTTCAATATCTGAGACCCCACTAGCCATCATGAACTGCTTATCAAAAAATTTCCACAAGCATGTACTGCGAATGTGAAGCGATATGACATTTTCAAATGGATGTGTGACTTCAGCAGGGCTCGCAATCTCTTTCGGCGCTACATCCTCTCTACTATTAAAAGGTACCAGAAAATTGGTTGTATTTGTTTCAGCTTCAGCATCGCAAACAAATGCCGTAGCAGTTGGAGAGACATAGTTCTTGTCAATGGTTTGTGTGGGATTTCCATCAAACATCCTTTCTTCTTGTGAGTCGCCATCTTCCAAGTCAGATTTTGGTTTCATCACCTTGAAAGGTGACTGACATTTCCTCGAACACCTCGTATGCCAGGTTCAAGTTGTTCATTTTCGAATGCTTATTCCAATATTGAGGCGAGGTTGAGGTCTTAATGTTGCACCACGATGGAATAGCCGTAGCTCGTGCTATAAAATTCTCCATTGGCTTGCATTGACGGTGAACGACTAAGCACCCAACCGCTAGGTGCTTCTCTAGTTCGGGTGCGAAAACGCAGCTTCAGTTTCTCCTTAAAATGATTCCAATCAAAATATTGCTCATTTCGGAACAACCAATCAAACCAAGCAAAAGCTTCGCCATCAAGGTGATGATAAGGAAGAAGTAACCAGTCCTTCTCGGAGAAGCCAAGGTAGGTGAAGCACAGCTCATCCCGAAAAATCCTACCCTCTGGGTTTCCGCCGCTAAATCGATCCAATACCACCATTATTGTTGGAGTACGAACGATGAAAACACCAATGTATTGAACCTAATTTCTCAACACAAACGCAGACTTGTATATTATAATCACTGAACGGAATTACACTGAAATAGGAAATACTAATAGAATAAAGAACAATTAACTAGGAATTAGAGGAACAAGGAAAGAATAACCAGAAGGGGATGATAAGTTTCAAACACTAGAAAGATAGAGATGAGCAGCACAGACTTTGCCTAAGCATAATCACAATTCCCAAAACTGTCGATGAACCCCTTATATCCATTTGTCACGTGCTTCCCTACTCAACCTGAATCCCAAGAAAATATCTTGTTGGGTTGTCTAATTCCTTGGCCTTTTCGTAGTTTAGCCCTAGGCCCAACAATTTGGCTAGCCTCTGTCCAAGTAACTAACCCATAAGCATTATTGTAGTTATCCACGTTCACAACATGTAGGTTTTGTAAAAATAGTCAACCTCTAAATAGTGAATGGACTTGGATAGAGTGAAATGTATACAGAGGATTCATATACAAGCTATTGCAACTATTTTGATAGAGTGGAATGAATACAAAGGATTGTTGTTGCTGTATATGCTTTTCAAGTTCTAGAATTAATAATAATTGATAGAAACCATTAAAGTCCGTCCAACTAGGAAAAGACTTTGCGTTCAGTTACGTATAAGAGTGAAGTTTCTTGGAACTTAGGACATCTCTTGTGGCGGTAGATGATAGATTTTCCCAAATACAAGTTGGATAAAATCCATCAGAAGCTTGTGGTTTTAGCAAGTTCAATAAGCATTGTGTTGGGTGAGTTGGAGCACTCCGAGAGTCTGCATGATTTTGGTTATTGTAGGCGTATTAGGGTTGAAGAGGTTATGGGAGCGATGCGTAAGATGAACAGGGGAAGAGCGACTGGGCCAGATGAGATCCCAGTAGAATTCTGGAAGAGTAGGCGTGGAGTGGCCCGAAGAATGGAGGTGGAGTACGATGATTCCTTTGTAAAAGAACAAGGGTGATATCTAAAACTGCAATAACTATAGGGGTATCAAGCTATTGAGTCATACTATGAAAATTTGGGAGAGGGTTGTGGAAGTTAGGGTGAGAAAGAATGTGTCTATTTTCAAGAATCAGTTTGGATTTATGCCAGGGCGATCGACTACGGAAGCCATTCATCTGGCGAGGAGATTGGTAGAGCAGTATAAGGAGAGAAAGAAGGACCTACACATGGTGTTTATAGACGTAGAAAAGGCGTACCATAAAGTTTCGAGGGAGGTTCTGTGGAGATGTTTGGAGGTTAACGGCGTTCCGGTAGCTTACACTAGGGTAATCAAGGACATGTATGATGGTGCTAAGACTTGGGTGAGGACAATAGGAGGTGACTCAGATCACTTCCCAGTAGTGATAGGGTTGCACTAAGGATAGGCTCTTAGCCCGTTCTTATTTGCTCTAGTGATGGATGTGCTGGCGCGGCACATTCAAGGGGAGGTGTCATGGTGCATGTTATTTGCCGATGACACAGTGCTAATTGATGAGACGAGGAGCGAGGTCAATGCGAGGCTGGAGGTTTGGAGGCAGACCCTAGAGTCTAAAGGTTTCAAGTTAAGCACGACCAAAACGGAATACTTGGAGTGTAAGTTCAGTGACGAGACTCATGAAGCGGACGTGGATGTGAAGCTTGATACCCAAGTCATCCCGATGAGGGGTAGTTTCAAGTATATCGGGTCTATAATCCAGGGTAACAGGGAAATTGATGATGAGGTCTCCCATAGTATCGGTGCGGGGTGGATGAAATGGAGGCTCACATCCGGTGTTTTGTGTGATAAGAAGGTGCCACCAAGACTTAAGGGTAAGTTCTACGGAGTGGTGGTTAGACCTACTATGTTGTATGGGCTGAGTGTTGGCCAATCAAGAACTCCCATGTTTAGAGGATGAAAGTAGCAGAAATGAGGATGCTGAGATGGATGTGTGAGCATACCAGGAGAGGTAAGATTAGGAACGAAGTTATTCGGGACAAAGTGGGAGTAGCCCCTGTAGAGGACAAGATGTGGGAGTTGAGGCTGAGATGGTTCGGCACGTGCAGAGGAGGAGTACGGATGCTCCTGTTAGGAGGTGTGAGAGGCTGGCCGTGGCGGGGCTGAGAAGGGGTAGAGGAAGGCAGAAGAAGTATTGTGAAGAGGTGATTAGGCAAGATATAGCGTTACTTCAGCTCACTGAGGACATGATCCAGGATAGAAAGGTGTGGAAGTCGAAGATTAGGGTAGTTGGCTAGTAGGTAGTCGAGAATTCCCCGTTCTCTTTTAGTAGTATTAGTAGCTCCCTTGTTTTTTTTTTCGTCCGCTCTGTGTATCGTATGTTCTAGTCTGTTACTGTTTGATGCTAGTTGCTGTTATTGGTTTCGTTGTTGTTGTTGTTGTTACTATAGTTGTCTTTCCCTCCTTTTCCTTATCGTCCTTTGTCCCCCTATTCTTTCTTTCTTCTTCCTCTTTCTTCTTCGTCTTCTTCCTCTCTCTTTTTTCACCTTTTCTTGAGCCGAGGATCTATTGGAAACAACCTCTCTACCTCGCAAGGTAGGGGTAAGGTCTGCGTACACACTACCCTCCCCAGACCCCACTTGTGGGATTATACTGGGTATGTTGTTGTTGTACTGTTTTTAGCCTTCATTGTCACAAACAAATAGTTCAAATGTTTCGGTGTCATTAGAACTGGATGTTGCCAAAACAAATGATGCGTGAACATGATGTATTTCACAAGTTGACCTGACATTAAGTAACTGGATTTTGCCAAAACAAGTTGACCAGGAGGTCACGGGTTCGAGCCATGGAAACAACTTCTTGTTGAAATGCAGGGTAAGGCTGCGTACAATAGACCCTTGTGGTCTGGCCCTTCCCCGGATCCCGTGCATAACGGGAGCTTAGTACACCGGGCTGCCCTTTTTCGGTGAAATACAACAAAGGTTTGGTGAATAAGAGCTATTAATAACTTAAAGACTGCTTAGGGCTTTTTTTTGATAATCGTGGTGTCTGGACCAGCTTGCGCTTCCCTCGACTCATTCTATGGGACACCTGCCACCTCCCACCAACAACAGGTACCGGGTAACTCTATCCACCAAGGTTTGGACAGATAGGAAGAAATAACCTAGTGGTTTTTTGTCTCCCGCTGAGGTTTGAACATGAGACCTCATGATTCTCCACCCACTTCATTGACCACTAGGTTACACCCTTGGGTGACTACTTAGGGCTTACCTTGGCTTGACTTGGAACTATTTATAAGTTAAAGCTGCATGTATTTCAAATACTTCTGCAAATAGTTGTTCTGTTGAATTTTATTCTTTATATTTTTGTTGATATGCTTTCAAGTACACTACGTATTCAGAGTCAGTGTAATTCAGTGAAGGACGTTTTTTTTTTGTTTCCTTTTTATCAATCACATGTACACTCTATGCACAAATTATGGAGTACAATGATATAGTCATGTGCACTTTGCTGTTTCATGTGATTCTTTTCATCCTGCAAGAAATATTTCACTTCTATGGAGCAATATGTCTAGCAATTTGCTAATGTTCTGTATGAATTACAGCTGGTGTCGAGGAGCAAGCATCGGTTGGCACAGTGACGATAATAGACCTTACCTTAAACAACGGGATTTCGCGGTGCGTTCTTGACTTGCTGTTGTATCTTCCCACGTTGTTATTTGCTACATATTTTTTGTTTTATTTCATGAACAATGTATTGCTTCTTCTTGCAGCATGCATTTATTAATTTTCGCATGTTTCTCAAAATTGAATGTTTTGATAACATAGTATGGCTTGCTTCCCATGTTCATCCGGTATGACATAATAACTTACTAACATTCTCAAGATGTGTCGTATCTTCCTACAGATTAAACGACACTGCAGTATAGACAAGAGTTATATATATAGTTAAATTCTTCACTCAGGTTTATTTCTGTTTTCATGATTAATGGAACACAAGCTGCCTTTTTGGGCAGGGGATTAGGATCATCTCTCCATGTTACTGTCTCATTTCATCATGGGAGTCTCAGTAAACTAGTGAAAAGAAAAGAGTAGCTGCATCAGTGACTTTAGGTTGGCTAACAGGTTGGGAGACCTTTTGTAGGTTCGCAAACCATGCATCGATATCGTATTCATTAGTTGCAAATGTACGCTCATTTTCTTGTACTATGTTCCAGGCAGTTTCACTTCCTCCTCAGAGTCTTGAGTGTTTTGAAGCAGTATATGGACTGCATATCGACATGAAAAAGTTAGAGTTCATCCTAGTTGGGCTGTTTCATGATGTTTGTAGTTTGGCTCAGATGCTGAGGTGCAAGGTAGGTTCACTACCTAATAAATATTTAAAGATGCCTTTTGAGGACATTTTGGAGAGATTGAATTACGGAAGCTGTGATTTTGAAATTTGAAAGAGATTGACAAGTAGAAATAAAAAGTTACTCGGAGGGAATATGGTCGGCCAGTCTGCCTTTTCAAGTATATCCATGGACTATCTTCCTTGTTTTGCATCCCATCATCAATTGTCTATTAGTTGGAGAAAATAGTGGGATTTCGATGGGATTGAACAAATGGAGACAAAAAATATCATTTTATAGAGTGGAAAAATGTGGTCCCTCGGTGGAGGTTCAGCTCTCAAAAGCTCTCACTTTTGAACCATGCATTGTTGGATAAGTGGTTATAAAGACTTGCTTTCAAGGATGATGCTTGATGTAAATAAGTTATAGTTGCAAAGTGGATCCTTGATTGCGCATGGTTCTTGAAGAAAGTGATAGACCCACTTAGTGTGAGCTTGTGGAAGGGGATTATGAAAGGAAAGATAGAGTTCCCAACTTTAGTTGGCTTGTCGGGAATAGCCATTATTTGAATATGACACTATGTTTTGATGTCTATTATGAGAATTCAGCAATTAGAGATGTGTAATGCCTGATGACTTACGTATAGCTTGTAAAGTGTGGGTTTCTTTTTTATTCACAAGTTGTAGATAAGGAAAAGATTGATTTTCTAGATAATGTAAGCTATTTTCTTCAAATTTACCCTAATTTCGGTTCTGATTTAGGGAATCAAATTGTATCTTGTCTCGAATTTTTCTGTCCGTCGTGGTAAAAGTATGCAAAATTGTTTTACCAGATGCAATACAGATCCCATACCCACACCCATACTAGTGTCATATCGACACAGGTGCGGCACCTAAACTGCCATGTCGGAGCAACTTAGCATAGGAGGTGAGGTGGCAGAGCTACAAAAGGTTTGTGTGGACATCAAGATTGGATTAGTTTTGGAGTGGGATTATAAACGAACACTCTAAATGAATTTATTTAGGCTCTTGTGGCGGCATAAATTCCTGATAAAAAGGTTGACCTTTTGATATCCTATCCAACACCCAGGAAATCAGACATGGCATTTGTGCATGATATCAAGTTACACTATGGCAATAGTTATTGAATTAATATGCACCATATAGTAGCTTCTCATGGTCTAGGGCGCTGGATGCAATTAATTTGTTCTTTGTAGTTCATACATAAGGTCAAAATGTGGTAACAGAGACGATTAATGAAATGGGTTTGTCGTGGATATTGGTCTATGAGTGAATGCTTGGATATTTGATCTTTGGAAAACATTAAAGAATGTTTGGATATTTGATATTTGGAAAACATTAAAGTAATGATGGTGCAATGTTGAATCACACTGTTATATCTTGGCTAAGTCATAAATCCTGAGGTCCTTATTTGCTTACTCCAGTTGACAATTCTTAATTCTTTTGTTGAAGGCAGTGTGTTATTTAAATAGTTATGATGCGGATTTCAAGGGTGGTATCTTTCACTTCAAGGATGGAGAACCTGCAGACATTGAGCCTATGGCTGGGGTAAGTGATCTATGGATTTGGTGGTGCATTTGACTACTTAAGTTATGTAAATTATATTTTCCGGAATTTTGTGTTGTTGCTCGCAATGTCAATCCTTTCTTGTTCCAATCTAGTAAATCATGAAAGAGGAAGTTTTTTTGCTCTGTCAGTTTCTCATGCAAGTTATCGTTTGCTAGCTGCCTCTAGCGTTTGCTCTTTTGTGAAGATTAATATGTCAAATGTAAATTATATATTATCTGCATTCTGGTCTATTGTGTATATGTCCATTTTAATTTTTCCCCTTTTGGCTGCTCTTCCTTACTGATGATAATTCTTTCTCATTAGGATGTTATCATGTACACGGCTGATGACCAAAATATACATTCTGTTGATGAGGTATCTTCTCTCTTCTTTTATGAAAAAAGAACCTCTTTGTGCGTCTTTCACTTTACTCCAAACCCTCTTATATTTTGTCAGGGACTTGATTCCAGTTTGTTATCTTATATGCTCCGTTGCTTAACCCTCCAAATCTAGATGGCCTGCTTAAACCTGTCTTCCACTTTAACTATATGGTTGCACCTGCCTTATTTTGCTGGGGTGGATCGTGGTATTGTTACCTTAAGTTAGCATTACTTTGTATCAATTTGTTACTGCCCTGCCATTATGGCTGATCACAAACTAAAGAGTCGAATACTCTGCCAGCTATGTGCTGCATCAGTTTAGCAGACTCTTGATCTCAATGTAGATGAGCCGCCTAATCTTTGCCTTTTCTGACCATTTTGAGCTCACAATCATCCCATTTAGGCATTTAGTTAATATTGTTTTTGAAGGAGGAGCTTAAAGTCATTACGGAAATTTCATTCATTTGGAAGACTAGTCTGTTATATAGTTGCCACAGGCCACAATTTCCTGTGTAGGGAACACAAACTTAAATCTCAAATGTTATAGAAGTCCTGAGCATTAACCGACTTGTAAGAAGCAAGGGCAAGAAACAAGAAAGGAGATTCAATGGGCATTTGCACTTCCTTTCACTGTGTCCATTTGTTTGTTATTTTCTCTTCATGGATAAAGATACATTGTTTCCTGACTTTGTAAAGATAACATGGTATGTTTAACTGGCATGCTACACATGTAAGTTAGATCCAGATACAAGCAGTATCTTGTCATCTTCTTTTAATGAAAAGCCTTACTACCTTGGGAAATTTATAGTTTGGCACTGGAAAAAGATATATTGTTATTCTTTAACCACTTCCACATGGATCAATGCATCAACCAACTTCAGAGAAGAGAAGCAACTGGTTTAACTTGTGGCTGCATGGTATTTGTAGGAGTGTGTAACAAATTACATAGACAAATATTTTAACTTAAAGAAATCCTGGTTAGTCTGTGATGTCACTGAGCCAAGATAGATGATGCTCTTGCTCTGCAGAATCTGAGATCATGTCATACATGGTCAATAAGTTAGCTGGGTCGGGAAACAACTCCAGAGTGTGCAGTGCACCGATCATTTCTTTAGATAATGGACATTTCATTTTCCATATTTATTGTAACTAGATCAACGTTCTCTCAGATTGAATCGTCTGAATGAATCTTTCATTAATTTTAGGAATATTCATCCTCTTATGCCCTGTCCCGTATTAGCTCTCTTGTCGATATCTAAAAAACATACGAGATGTTTATCTTCAGCCTAAAATGTTAGTAGGATTCGGTTTCCCTGTTTTCTTTCTTCTTAGCTCTTTTCTCTAATTCACTGATTCTTCCATACAGATTACTGAAGGGGAGCGAATTACACTAACTCTGTGGTTCAGCCGTGATGCGTCTCATGACGAAGATTCTAAACTCATCTCAGCTCTCTCACAAGCTTTATTGGGTGTTATGGATAGAAAGTTGCTTTCATATTTGCCCGTGCCAGGATCCATCAATATGTACTGGTTTCCACCTGACGAAGCTTCGAGTTTCTTGTCCGGATTTGATATTCGCTGCGGCAGATTGCATATTCTTGGATTTGATATCCTTCCATTTCAAGAGACTAGCCATTTATCAGCATCAGATTCATCTTGCAACTTACTGGAGTTACTGTCAGGGCCACTACTTTTAGCACGAGAAAGCGAATTGTTCGAGACCCAATTTCTTAATATAATGCATGCACTTCAGGTACCTCCCTTTAATCTTATCCTCGAAAAGATTATTATGGCTTTTTCAATATTATATCATTGGAGATCATGTAAAATATTCCTAATCTGGTGTGAACTTTATGAAATATCTAGCTGTTTAGTCATTCTTCCTACTTTTCAATCCAGTAGACATAGTGAAACATGAAAAAGAGCAAGCACCTTACTGAATTTTGCATCAGTTCTTTGATCCTGATAGGGAGGGTTTTTGAAGTTGAAGTTTCCAAGTTTAAACCGAATGTCACGATCAGAATATCAAATTTTGCATACTGATTCACATACTAAAACAGAAGAAAATGAGTCGTCAAATGATTGAAGCATATAGACTTAGTATTCCTTATAAAAAAGCATATATACTAGTATTTGATTAATTGGTGGGTCTATTTTGTATTCAACTTCTTTGTGTGATAGTTGGTGCAGTTCTATCATTGGAAGTTCTCCAGTTTAAAGACAAAAGTCGAAGGAACAACTCCAACTCCTACTCAAACTCCAAATGTAATTCCAGTTTCCCTGAATCAAAAAACAGAAATAGGTCATCTTAAATCTGCGTTTCTGAAGGATCTTCAACTGGCGGAAGGTTTCTTTAGAAATTCGAGACCCATCAAGGAAATGGATTATGAATTTAACTGGCTTACTTTTTCAGCTGCAGTTTCTGAATGGGAATGTTATGTTTTTAAGTTACAGAAGGAACTGCTTCTGCATTTGCCTCATTGGAGAACTAATCAGTCCATCTTTTGTGTTCCATTAGGACATGTTGAGGAATGAATCTGGTTATACATATTTTTTGGTTTAACTTCATCTACAGATTTCATAGAGATGGCCATGTTGGCTTACTTCTTGTCTTTGGTCAAATTTATCAAGCATTCTCTGTGTAATCTTTTGGTCAATCTTATAACTGCCACATGTTTAATATGGTTATTTACCCTCAAATATCTTTTAAAAAAAAAAGGATTACATCTTACTTTATTATCACTGGATAAGACTTGTGTATAGTAGCAAAGGTATTGTATATCTTTTTATCATTGACATGCTAGTTTCTTCCCTCTTAGTGAGGCTCACTTGTGTAGTTGCCAAACGTCTTCTTTTCTTTTTTCTTTTTCCACTCTCTCTCTCTCTCTCTCTCTCTCTCTCTCTCTCTCTCTCTCTCACACACACACACACACACACACACACACACACACAAAAACACACACAGACACAGAGCAAACTTATCCTTTTTACCTACTGCCCTTTAGATATAAAAAAAAAACACACACACACACAGAGCAAACTTATCCTCTTTACCTACTGCCCTTTAGATATAGAATGGAGTGAAAGCAATTAGTGATAAAGGTCAAGCATTTTTATTGGATGTTAGTCTTCTTCATAGTTGAGCCGTCCATCCAATCATCTGAGGATTTTATGTGTTAGACCACTGTCATGGATTTTGCAGGATATTTTTTTATTACATTAAATTAAAATGACTTTTCCTTTAGAAAGGTCTATTGGCCGGCTGTTAATCATTTATAAAATGACTTGTTTTTAACATTATTGTACAAGACATCTTCGATCTTCGTGCGGACAAGGTTTTGACAAAGTATGAATTGATAGTAAAAATTCGCATCTTTTAAAGTAATCGTAAATAGTTACGTAATAGATATGCGATGCCCTTTCACTTTTTTTTCCTTTCCTTTCTGGATATGCCCTTTCACTTTATTTCCTTGTCTTGTACTAATGCATATCAGCGGTTAAATTCTAACTCAGACTTGGCAATTATCAATTAATTCCTCAAGTTATATACTTATCATTCAGAAATCATACATTCAACTAATGGTGTAGAACTTCAAAATCTCAACCCTCATATCATAAATCAAGCTTTACCTCATCAGTCATTCATTTGTAGTAGTATGGAACACGTATGAATTCAAGATAACAACATGAACTTAAGTCTTAAATTACTTTCACAAAAGTCATCTATATATAATGTGCTGTGCTCTATAGCTCCACAAGAAAAGATCAAAATTCCCTTAATCGATCAAATGATGAATCATTTGAATTATATTGTTGGAAACTAAGTTTCAAGGATTATAGTTTTCCTCCCAAAGACATGAAATGATGAAAAAGAATTCATCATTGATTGAGAGTTATGAGCTTTTGAATTTGAATCATACTTATTCTTCCAGTTCTATTTGACAACACCAAATTACTTCAACAACATAAACATCATTCAAATGATTCTTAAAATTGCAAAAATAACATTCAAATACATACGCAAATATTACATTATAATGAAATATAAAGCGTCAGGATATTACTAATTTATTTTAATTCATATTGTGATATATAATTATTAATCATGGATGTGATCTTCTGTCTCGTCAAACCAATTATTCGNCTAATAGATACTTATACTTCTTATCATTTGTCATCCCGGTTCCTATAATTAATAAAGTTTCATTCAGGCACTTACACTTATTCAAAATCAATATTTTAAACCCTTCTGACGCTGCGTGTCCCTCAATCGCATGGTACTAGAATCCACGTCAGATAAAAAAAGCCACATCAGCATTTAAAAAAGATATTACATGAAAAAAAAAACTTTTTATCTTTCCTCCCTCCTTTTTTTAAACCTTTTATTTATTTTTCTTTCTTCTCCACCATCATCCTCTCCTTAACCTCAGCCTGAATCTAGCCACCAGATAACACCATGAACAGTATTCTCCCATTCCCAATTCCTCCATAAGAATGCTTATCCCACCTCTACCTGAATACCTTATCTCCGCCATATTTTTTCTCTCTAAAATACAGTTGGTCAACCATTGTAGCAATCCAATTCCGTTACCCTTCTCGCCATTTTTGCCCATCTTCACTCATTCTCGATTTCACTAGCTTTAAATCCAGCTCCTTCCCCTATTAAAATCTTGCTTCCCAGAAAAGGGTTCCTCATATTTTAGTAAATTTAACTTCATCCCTATATAACAATAACCATACGAGAGTAATAAAAATTAAAAATTTCTATCAATCAAATTACACTATTTTGTACTAAAAATAAATATTCACACAGCAAACAAATAATGGCAAACAGATAATTAACTAGACCGTACAAAGGAAAATCAGATCTATGAAAGATATTTTAAAAAGAAGAAAAGGGGCAGGGGCTGGGGAAGAACAGGAAGGGGAAAAAAAGAAAAAGAAAAAGAAATGGGACAGGGGATGGGGAAGAACGAGAAATGTGGGGGAAGAAAAAGAATTGGTACTAGGGCTGGGGAAGAACGAGAAAGGGAGGGGATAAAGAGAAAAAAGAACAGGGGAAGGGAAGGGGTGGGTCACGGTGAAAACCCAGAAAGAAACATACTACAGTATGTTTTTGTTTTTTAATTTCTTTTGTCTTCTTCTTCTTCTTCCTTTTTTTTTAATTATTTTTAATATAAATTTTTACATTCACGCTCGTTATACGCGTGAAATATACGCATTTTGTACAACTCAGTCATCAAGTTGCCACATATGCTCGGTCAATGGTCAGAGGGGTTCAAAATACTGATTTTGAATAATTATAAGTTCCTGGATGAAACTTCGTTGAGTATAAGGACCGGGATGACAAACGCCTACAATTACAAGTGTCTAGCAGCCTATTCTGCCTTCTATTATTTATGATTTTTACATCCACATACCACTTTCATTCTGTTATTAAGAAGACAACCTAATCAAGAAATACAAAAAAGATATCAATATGGAAATAAGAACAAAAAAATTCCTAAAGTTGAAGATACACAGGAATATTTCAAATATATAGAGTAACAAAAATCATGTTAAAATAGAAACTATTCTTTTTACGCAGGATGTTAGCACAATTCCTTTTCTATTATTCGGGCTTGAGATAGACCATTGCGACTCACATACTTAATTTTTTTTAAACAAAATAAAAGTTTATAAATAACAATTTAGATAAATAAAGGTGAAGTAAGCAACAATAAAACTTCAATCAAATGTAAGATAGAGGGACGACTGACGAGCATGTTCTTTACCTAAATGCCTAAAATGTAGAACTATAAACTAAAATACCTATTAGCAAATCTTGAAGTTAATTAATGGAGATGAGGAAACCCAGTATGCAAAGTTGTTACCATATTAAGAGGAGTTATTGAAAAGCTAGGTTCTTTTAATTGGGTCAATACTTATTAGACTAAATATAAAAACTAGAAAATACAGAGTAAAAAGGTATTTCATCCATCAGTTATGTTTTTCAGCAATTGTGATTTTTGTGTGAAAATATAATTATATGACTTTGATGAAAAGAGTCATAGTTATATAAGCATTTGTGAAATTTACTCGTAAAATAGGTTGTTTGGAATGAATTTATGGTCGCGCACACGCGCTCATACAAATGTATGCATATACAAATATATTTTATTTTTCATTTCTAAGTTTGGGTGAGTGGAAGCCACGGGTAGTTGCAGTAGCTAACTCAATCACACAAAATAAATCAGTCTTGCGAAACTAACTAAAAGAGAATTTGTATACGGTCAAGATTGTATGCCTACGATCTATATGTTTGAGGGGTCGCCCCAAGCCCGAGTTCAGGTAAGGTCGCGTTTGAGCCCGATGGATCAGACTCGAGCTCAAAGATAGGATGCAAGGCCCGAGGATCGGAGTGCGAGGAATACCGAAGCCGAGTACGCTCGACCTCGAAATAATGTCGTCATGGATTTCTAACAGAATGAGCGAGATTCCTGTCACGTCCCCAAGATCATGGCGCAAATCCCGGAATAGAATTGTACGATTCCGTACTAGGCGGTTAGACAGCTGTACCAATAATATTCCTTACTGTAAATAAAAATGTACCTTATTTAGGGTTTTCCTATTATATAAAGGGGACCCTAATCATTTGTAACATCATCTAATTATTGGCAAAGAATATACTATCCTATCTTTCTCGTTTATTGTTCATCAGAGCTGTCCTTTTGCTTGATTGTTCTTACTTTATTGTTCTTGGTCCATCTCGAGGTCACCGAGCTGGAGGTCAATTGCTTAAGTAATCTCGCACCTCCTTTTTACACACCTACCCCGAAGGATAATGTATAAGGAAGTTTTTCCATTTAGAGTGACATTATTCGAAATGGGATTATTTATTCGGTTTTTAGAGTCGCCAATTGGGAAAGGATTGGCTTTTGGATGTCCCAAGTCACCGATTTAATTTAAATCCCAAATCCAGGAAAATTTCGACTTCCCAATTGGAGTCTGCGAACCAGAAATTCTGAATAAGGAATTCTGTTGACCCGAGGGAAGGTGTTAGGCACCCCCGGATCTCGTGGTTCTAGCACGGTCGCTTAAATTATTATAAATGGCTAAAATCTGATTTTTATACATGTTTTAACTTATGTGCTTTTTAAATTTAAACCGCTTTTATTATTTATTTTTAAAGAGGATTGCAACGTCGTGAAATCGCGTCTCGAACCACGTCACATAAATGCACCCACGGTTTTTGACACATTTCGACTTCGTTGAGATTTGGATTTGGGTCACATAAATGTGAACCCGAGTTTAGGAAGGTAAAATTATTAAAAGCGCGCCTAGAGTGGCTAGCGTATTATTATCTTTGCGGGAGGTCGTGAAATTCACTAAACGGCACGCCCGAATTCTAAGTATTTTAATATAAGCATTTAATGAGGGCCCCGCAATTTGTGCATTTTTGTTTGGCGTGGCGCACCTCGGTTTCATCTTTTAAAGGATATTAAACTAAGCTTGAAGGGTCATGGACTATTGGCTTATCTAAAATGGCCTTCCTAAAATTATTTTGAGGGTCTTACTAATTTACTAAGGTCATAAGGATTAGATATGGGATGTGGATTTAAATTCCAATTGCTAAACTCAAGAACACACATGTGACATAGCTGGGCCTGAAGGAGAGGCCCAATGCTTTAATACTCTGAAGCTACTGAAACTCACTGCATACTAACGCATGATCTGGGCCTGGTAATTAACTGGAGGTCCATCTCTATGCAGCAAGTATTTCGGGGGCCTCAGTTGTAAGGATGCCCAATGCTTTGGACCCATGTATCAACAAACAGGCCCATTTCGGACACCTGGGCAGCTTCCATATTATTTGCATTTTTAACTAACAAGTATATGAGAAGATGAATTTGAATGTTTTTGCTGCTCATGATTCAATTTAAATCAACTAAAACAATTTAAAACAACTAAAACAATTATTGACATTTATCAAATCGATTTCCTTAAAAGAAAACATATATCCAGTATTGACTTTAGAAAAATCATGTGCTTAGGCTCAAAACACCTGAGACACATTCAGTAAACTAAAATGAACCTTGAGCAATTGAACCTAATGGACCTATTACCAGATCTAAAACAGGATCCAAGCTAATCTCAGCAAAACTAATTAATCCAAGATGATCTGACAACAATCCTAATTTAATTACACATGACTTACTGACTTAAAACAGGGTTTGACTAAATGAATAACACAATCTAAAGCAAACAATGCTACTTTTACTCATGGCTATCGAACGTATGAAACTTTAAATGCATAGATCAATAAGTCGAATAACATGTAGGATTACATCTTTTATTACAAATCAAATGAATAAACAGGGAATCAAAAAAGAGGAAATCAGCTTGGAACAGCCTTCTATTCAAATCAATCTTCAACTACATGTTTCCACAACCTCTGGCCATTCAATGGTTAAGTAAATACTTGAAAATTGAAGACAAAAGTAAAGCAGGAGTATCAGCAAACAGCAGGGGAAATCAGCAACAGCTATCAACCCAGCTAAACGACTTGAAATGCTTTAGAGTTAAACCAATTGAACAATAGCCCAGCTGAATCTAACACCAAGCTTCAATGAACCAGTTTAAACACCTCTCAACCAGATGAATACAATAGTAGCTTAGCTGGATTCCTAAGCCATTTTTATGTTGATTTTTTAGGATTTTTTTTTCTCTAAGATCTAAAATCTAGGCATTTGAACTCTCAAATTCTGCAGTTTTGTGTTGAATTTCAGTAGCTTTCTAGGCTCTCTAAAGCTCTTTTTAGATCTGAAAATTCCCTCTCAAAACTATTCAAAACTCTCAGATTTCAAAACTTTGGATTTTTCAAATTTTCAAACTTCAAACTTTGGATTTCAAATTTTCAGATTTCTTCCCCCTCCAACTTGTTTTGCAAGGCAGGGTATACTGCCTTTTATAGGAAAATGACTAGGGCATCTTTCAGATTTTTACTTTACACCTTAGCCCCCTTCTTAATTTTCAGTTTTAGCTTAAAAGTCCTTAGGGTACTGACTTGTTACCCAAGTTATACTACTCAATTTTTGAATTTTAAATTGGAACCCCAATCTAGAAGGTTCTAGGGGGTCCTACTTTTAGTTACTGCAGGATTCTCCAATTGAAATACCCTAATTACCCTTGACTTCACCCCTGAAATTACTAACCTAAGTTAAACTAACCCCAGCCCTTTTAACTTGGTCAAAGATGACTAGAGTTAACTACAGGGCTTAGAATTATTCAGCTATAACCCAAACAACATCCAATTATAACCAGGACTCCAAAATATGAAAACAAACCCAAACGAACCTAATTAAGGCTTGAATTAGCTACTGAAATCCGAATTGAATTACCAATAAAAAAAAGAATTAAACGGAACTAATCAGAATCATGCTATATCAATACGAATAAAGAGAAGGAAAAATCAAAAACCTAAAAAAAATCTAAGAAAACTAGGCAAGCAAAAATATAAACGAACAGATTAATCTAAAAAAAGAAAACTGGTTTAACTAGTTTCAATAGCAGGAAATTCAAATATCAAGTGAAACAAACAAAAACAAACTAGAAAAACTCACCAATTTAACTTGAACACGACTAGCCTCCGATTTGAGCCTCGAAATGATGTTAATCGTTTGTTCTTTGCCAAGAACAAACGAAAAACATTATTTCGTGGCTAAATCGAACCCTAAACTTGCGAAAACTGGACCAGAGGCCTAACAGATTCGAACTCCAAATTGAACTCTTAGGGTTTAATATTTGATTTGAAATTCGAGGCGTTACAGGGATGTTTGAAGGATTATGAGTGGGGATCTGGAATGAGGGAAAGACGGGGGTTCAAGGGTGTTAATTTGGTGGTGGTTGGGTGGTGGCGCCGCCGGACAAGGCGGAGGCGGCGCTAGGGTTTTTGATATTCGACGGGTTGGAGGGGATTTGAGAAAAACGGAGCTTGGATCCGTAATGAGGAGGAGGAGAGGAGGCTGTGGTATAAATTTTGGGGAATTTGGACACACGCCGCCGGCGGAGGCGATTTTCGACCGGCGGCAGACGGCTGAGGATGGCGGCGGATGGCGGCGTTACACCGGAGGTTGGAGGGTTCTGAGAGATGGTGAGGTAGGGGGCCTGAGGGGGGGAGGGGTCAGGTCTTGTTTGGACAGATTTATATCAAATGATGTGGGCTTCAGGACCGTCCGATCAAGAAACCTCGACGGTCCTGATTGAAAGTTGCCCAAACGACGCCGTTTAAGCTGAGGCCGGATAGGGCATTTGGGCTGGTTTTGGGTTGAGTTTCACGAGCTCAAGGGCTTAATTGATTGGGCTAATACATTAAATCCTAAACTGGCCCAAGACTTAGATATTAACAGGCCCAAATTTTTTCTCTTTTATTTTTCTTTGTTTTCTTTTCTCATTTAATTCCTTTTGTATATTTTCCTTTTTCTTTAAACAAAATAAAACCTGAATTAAAATCCTAAGGACCTAATTAAACTAATTAATCCTAAATGATGATTACTACAATTAATTGAAACAAATTAAAAGAAACAAACGAAATTCAAAAAGTCAAATCTTTTTTTTTTATTATAGTTTTTGCATTTTGTAAAACTCTAATTACTAAATAGTCTAAAAAATATGAAATTAAATCCTAAATGCAAATGCAATATTTTTGTATTTTTTATGAATTATCTAAAAACTAAACATGCACACACAAATGCAAATACACAAAAATTACACAATTAAATCCTAAAAATTAAATAATAAGAGGAAAATCCTAATTTTAAGAATTCTGTAGGAGCAATTCAAGCGAGGCAAAAATCACGTGCTCACAAGTAACACTTGTTTGATTTTCTTGTTTCTTTTATTTATAACTCACATTTCTTGATTATTAACTGGTATTGAACTTAGTCACATATCTTTAAAACCACAAATCAAATATAATTGTTACTCGTATTTTCGTGGTAAACAGTTTGGCGCCCACCGTGGGACTAAAGATAATAGTGATTATTTCTTTACTGATTCTCGTTACACACGTTATTTTTACAGTTTTCTTGTCAAAGATTTTCTGATTCTCGGGATTAAACATGTCAAGCTCGCAAAATACACATGTTCATGACAACGAAGGTCTTGGATTTTATTGGGAAAAACAACAATGTAGGGGTCGGTGTACCACCAATAAACCTTGGGGAAGTGCCAAATTTGGAACCAATTGACGTTAGTTCGCACGTTGCTTTAAATGCAAATTTAGGCGCAGATCCTAGGGGGAGTGTACGCAGAGAAGCCCGATCTGAGGGCCAAGGAACACCAGGTATAGGAGATGGGGGAGTCAGTCTCCAAGTGATATTCGAGATGCTGCAAGCTCAGCAGATCGCCATCGCTCAACTCCAAAGTCAGAATAAAACTCCGAGTATAGCTGAACCAGAAAACACTCGACGAGCTGAACCAGCGCCAGAGAGGTCGAACGGAAATGACTCGGGGACTGACCCTATCATTATGAGGATGCTCGAAGAGCTCACCAAGAGGATCGAGTCCGGGGAAAAGAAGATTGAGGACAATGATAAGAAGGTGGAGACTTATAACTCCCATGTTGACCAGATACCGGGGGAACCTCCAGTTTTGAAAGGTTTAGATGCAAAACAGTTCATACAAAAACCATTCCCTCAGAGCGCGGCTCCGATGCCCATCCCTAAAAAGTTTCGCATGCCCGATATACTCAAGTATAACGGGATAACCGACCCTAACAAGCATATTACTTCATACACTTGTGGGATTAAAGGAAACGACCCTAATGATGATGAGATCGAGTCCGTGGTGTTGAAAATTTTTGGAGAAACTTTGTCGAAAGGAGCCATGATTTGGTTTCACAACTTGCCTCCTAACTCGATTGACTCGTTCTCTATATTGGTAGACGCCTTCGTGAAAGCACATGCCGGGGACATAAAGGTGGCAACGAGGAAATCAAATGTATTCAAGATAAAACAAAGGAACAACGAGATGTTGAGAGAGTTCGTGTCCAGGTTTCAGATGGAGCGAATGGAAATACCACCGGTCTCGGATGACTGGGCAGTATAAGCTTTCATGCAGGGTTTGAATGAAAAGAGTTCAATTTCCTCTCGACAATTAAAGCAGAATTTGATTGAGTATCCAGCCGTGACGTGGTCCGATGTGCATAATCGTTATCAATCGAAGATTAGGGTCGAGGACGACCAGTTGGGAGCCCCATCGGGTTCAGTTCATCCTAACAGATCGACATCCAGGCCCCTGAGGGATACAAATAGGGAATTAAGGTTAAATAAAGAACGATATCAGCCGTATGTCGATTAGAGAAACAACAGTTCGGGTCGTAACACTCTTCGGAATGATCGGAGAAATGATCGAGGTCAAAGATCTCAGGGACTCATGAGTAAGAGCGGGTTCGATAAACATACCGATCCCACGGAGGCACCTCGATTGATAGAGTATAATTTCAGCGTAGATGCATCAGGGATCGTGTCAGCTATTGGAAGAATCAAAGATACCAGGTGGCCCAGACCTATCCAAACCGATCCTTCTCAGAGGAATCCAAACTTAATGTGTAAGTATCATGGCACAAATGGCCATAAAACCGAAGACTGCAGGCAGCTAAGGGAGGAAGTAGCTCGGCTGTTCAATGAGGGTCACCTTCGAGAATTTCTCAATGATCGAGCTAAAAACCACTTCAGGGAGAGAGATGCAAGAAAAATAAGCAGGAAGAAGCACAATATGTAATCCACATGATCGTTGGCGGTGTCGACGTCCCACAAGGACCTGTGTTCAAATGCACTAAGGTATCGATCACCAGAGAAAAACGGACTTGGAGCTATGTGCCCGAAGATGCCTTATCATTCTATGACGAGGAAGCGGAAGGCATATCTCAACCGCACAATGACGCCCTGGTAATTTCTATCCTTTTAAATGAAGATCAAGTTAAACGTGTTCTAGTGGATCTAGGTAGCTCAGCAAACATAATCAGATCAAGGGTCGTAGAACAACTCGGCCTACAAGATCAGATTGTACCTGCGTCCCGGGTCCTTAATGGCTTCAATATGGCAAGGAAATAACAAAGGGGGAGATAATCCTACTAGTAAACATAGTCGGATCCATATAGGACATGAAATTCCATGTCATCAAAGGTGACATGAGGTATAATGCACCCCTTGGGAGATCGTGGATACACAACATGAGGTCAGTGCCTTCAACTCTTCACCAGATGATGAAGTTCCCAACAGAGGAGGGAGTGAAAATAGTTTACGGAGAACAACATGCTACAAAGGAGATGTTTGCAATCGAGGAAGTGGTGCCGATACCAGAGCCTTCGACCTTGGAGAATCGATCACCAAAGGTAAGCAGGCGGATAAATAGCAATCAACGCCCCCAGCCTTGACGGAATCGGAGCAACAGGTAATCGAAGATGAGGAAGATGACTTCCTTACTCCTCGAACCTTCGTCGTTCCCGAAGAGTCCGATGCAACCAAATCAACTGTCGAGGAATTGGAGCAGGTCATACTGATTGAATACATGCCCGAGAGAAAGGTATACCCGGGAACAGGATTAACCCCCGAACTCAGGAAAAAACTCATTCAGTTTCTTATTGATAATATGGATTGCATTTCTTGGTCCCATTTAGATATGACAGGGATTCCACCGGAAATCACCCCGCATCGGCTAAGCATCGACCCCAGGTTCAAGTCGGTGAAGCAAACATGCGTTCATAAAGGACGAGGTAACCAAACTTCTTAAAATAGGGCCTATTCGGGAGGTAAAGTACCCCGAATGGTTAGCCATTGTAGTTGTAGTTCCCAAAAAAGGAAACAAACTTAGAATGTGTGTAGACTATAAGGACTTGAACGAAGCCTGCCCAAAAGACTCTATCCCACTGCCCAACATCGATCGTATGATCGATGCCACGGCCGGCCACGAGATCCTAACTTTTCTCGATGCCTATTCCGGGTATAATCAGATTCAAATTTAACCCGGAGGACCAGGAAAAGACTTCGTTTATTACTAAATTTGGAACTTATTGTTACAACGTAATGCCCTTTGGGCTAAAAAATACGGGAGCTACATATCAATGCCTAGTCAATAAAATGTTCGAAGAACAAATAGGTAAAATAATGGAAGTTTACATTGATGATATGTTGGTTAAGTCCCTGCGTGCAGAGGACCATTTAACTCATTTGCAAGAAACATTCAAAACTTTGAGAAAGTACAACATGAAGCTTAACCCGGAGAAATGTGCCTTCGGAGTTGGCTCGGGTAAGTTCCCCGGCTTCATGGTGTCGGATCGAGGTATCAAAATTAACCTCGATAAGATCAAGGCCATTGACGATATCACAATCGTGGGCAGCGTGAAGGCCGTGCAAAGGCTAACGAGACGAATTGCTGCCCTGGGTCGGTTCATTTCGAGGTCATCAGATCGGAGTCATCGATTCTTTTCTTTGCTCAAAAAGAAAGGATTTTGCATAGACCCCGGAATGTCAGCAAGCCTTAGAAGAATTAAAACAATATCCGTCGAGCCTGCCTTTTCTTCACACCTCGAAGATAGATGAAAAACTTTACCTATACTTGGCAATTTCCAAGATAGCGGTAAGTGGTGTACTAGTTCAAGAAGAGCTAGGTACGCAATTCTCTGTTTATTATGTGAGCCGAACTTTAGGAGATGCTGAAACTAGATACACTCACTTAGAAAAATTAGCACTTGCATTGATAAGCACATCTAGAAAGCTAAAACCATATTTTCAGTGTCATCCCATATGTGTATTAAAAACTTACCCCCTCCGAAATGTTTTGCATAAGCTCGAGCTATCGGGCTGGTTGGCCAAATGGGCCGTCAAACTCAGCGGGTACGATATCGAGTATCAACCCCGAACGACCATCAAGTCGCAAGTCCTAGCTGACTTTGTGGCCAATTTTACGCCGACCCTCGTACCCGAAGTGGAGAAATAACTCCTGCTAAGATCGGGTACATCATCGGGGGTTTGGACCCTTTTCAGAGACGGTGCCTCGAATGTGAAGGGGTCCGGGCTCGACATTATCTTAATGCCGCCTACGGGTGGTACCTTTAGACAATCTATCAAAACTTCTAGGTTGACTAATAATGAGGCCGAGTATGAGGCCATGATTGCAGGTCTCGAATTAGCTAAAGGCTTGGGAGCAGAAGTCATTGAAGCCAAGTGCGATTCGCTATTGGTGGTGAACCAAGTAAACAAAAGTTTTGAAGTTCGAGAGGATAGAATGCAAGGGTACTTGGATAAGCTACAAGTAACTTTGCACCGCTTCAAGGAGTGTACTCTGGATCATGTGCCTCGAGAACAAAATAGCGAGGCCGATCACTTGCTAATCTAGGATCCTCGGTCGAAGAAGATGACATCGTCCCGGGGACTGTCGTCCAGTTATCGAGGTTTGCGGTTTAAGAAGGTCATGCCGAGATAAATTCAACAAGTTTGACGTGGGATTGGAGATTTAAGTATATCGACTATTTGAAAAATGGAAAACTCCCATCGGACCACAAAGAATTGAGGTCCCTATGAACCAAGGATGCTAGGTTTGCGTTAGATGAAGTTGGAACATTGTATAGGAGAACGTTCGATGGGCCATTGGCGGTATGCTTAGGGCCTGGGGACAATTATGTTCTACGAGAAATCCACGAAGGTACTTGTGGGAATCACTCCGGCGCCGAGTCTTTGGTTCACAAAGTTATTAGAGCAGGATATTACTGGGATAACATGGAAAAAGATACTAAGGAGTTTGTTAAAAAGTGCGATAGATGCCAAAGTTTTGCACCGATGATCCATCAGCCCGGAGAACAACTCCACTCGGTCCTATCCCCGTGGCCTTTCATGAAATGGGGAATGGACATAGTCGGCCCTCTACCAACGACCCCAGGTAAAGCTAAATTTATTTTGTTTATGACTGATTATTTTTCTAAATGGGTGGAAGCACAGGCCTTCGAGAAGGTCAGAGAAAAAGAAGTTATTGACTTCATCTAGGAGCACATCATATGCCGGTTCGGGATACCTACCGAGATCGTATGTGACAATGGAAAACAATTCATCGGCAGCAAGGTAACAGAGTTCCTTGAAGCATACAAAATAAAGAGGATCTTATCAAGACCATACCATCCAACTGGATATGGACAGGCCGAGTCAACAAACAAAACTGTCATTCAAAACCTGAAGAAAAAGTTGGACGATGCAAAGGGGAAATGGAGAGAAGTTCTACCCGAGGTCCTTTGGGCATATCGAACAACATCAAAGTCTAGCATGGGGGCTACCCCGTTTTCTTTAGTATATGGCTCCGAGGCCCTTATCCTTGTGGAGGTCGGAGAACCTAGTGGCAGGTTTCGACATACATCGGAGGAGTCAAATCACGAGGCTATGAACACCAGCCTCGTGCTATTATATGAAAAACAAGAATTAGCGCTCGTTCGGATGGCCACGCAGAAGCAAAGGATCAAAAGATACTACAATAGAAGGACCAACCTTCGACACTTCAGAATCGGGGACTTAGTTCTACGGAAAGTCACCCTCAATACTCGAGACCCGAATGAAGGGAAACTGGGCCCAAATTGGGAAGGACCGTACCGAGTCCTTGGAGTTATCGGTAAAGGATCTTACGAACTTAGCACAATGGAAGGTGAACAAATGCCGAACAATTGGAACATATCGTTACTCAAACGATACTATTGCTAAGGTATGAATGTATCTTCCTTGTCCATTTGAATTTAAAACTAACTCATTGCAGATGTTCGATCGAAGATATCGAAGGCACCTTTTTACACGAATGCCTTAGGTTTTAAAGCATGCGTTGCACTCTTTTTCCCTTAGGTCGGATTTTGTCCCAAATGGGTTTTACCGCCAAGGTTCTAACGAGGCAACAACTATATGCTACCTAAGAAGAACTCAACAGTATCCAAGGCTTCTTTTCAATCAACCTCGAATACTGGGGGGCATCACCCTCGGAGGTCATATTTTCGAGGAAAATATTCACGCCTCAGAGGGCCTCGATAGGGAAACTTTATAATGGGCCAAACGGTCAGATGAACCGTGTCTATATAGAATAGTCGATCCCCAATGGCAAAACATGTACGCATGTATCAATTATTTGAAGAAGCATTATGTTTATATCAAAAACAATTTGTGTCTCAAAGAAGTCTATTATTATACGAGCTCTACACTTATAATCCTACGGGAAACGGCTCAAGAGCCAGGGCATGAATGCAACCTCGAGATACTCGGGGACTATCATCGACAATCAACACATCCTAGTCATTGAAAACTCGGACTCGTAAGACCTCAAAGAGGCATCCCCTCAATACAAAGGCCAAGGCCAACATACTCGAGGACTAACCTTTCGAACAAGTTCGAAAGGTTATCGGGAAACAAGTCCAAGAGACGTACCTGAAGGCTACGACCATATCAAAGACTACGGTCATATAAAAAGGCTACGGCCAAAATAATGCGGCTCGGAGACGTCCGACTTCCGCCATAAATTAAAGGCCTTCAAACACTTTGAAAAAACCCGTTAAATCAGGCTACCCTCGGCAAAAGCAAAGATAAAGGGCTTTGATAAAATCAGCCCTCGAATAATTTAAAGGCTTTGATAACATCAGCCTTCAAGAATACCTCAAGAGGTATTCGATTATGTTTACACAAACAAATTACTAATAAGGTTCCGATCCGTCGAACCTTCGAAAAACCCAACGGGTACAAAAAACACATGCTAAGGCATACAAAAAATTTCACTAAGTCTTTTAGCCGAAAAGAGGGAAAAATTATAGACACTTTAGAGGCCGAATTGGCCCAACTTAAAGAGCCTAAGGGCCAACCTAAAAGAGCCTAAGGGCCGACCTCAAAGAGCCTAAGGGCCGATATAAAAGAGCCTAAGGGCCAAAACATATAGGGTTCGAGACCTCGTTCTCACTCAACTCGAACTCAAGGGTCTCATTATCCCGAGCTCACGCCAAATCAAATTAGCCTAGCTCGAAGACTAAAAAAACCTTAAGAGGTATTCTATTCTAAATTCGAGGATCACACGCTGATCACTAAAAAACCTAAGGGTTGTTATATTTAGAATCTGAGCCAAGGCTCACTTAATCATTGAAGTTATCAAATTTTTCACAAAATAAAGACAATGAGGAATTAAAGATGAAGCAAAGGAATTCTTTATAGAGATGTTTACAAAATATATTTACAATACCAACGTGGGGTCTTTTCACAAAAACACTAAAACAAAATGAAGAAGCTTAAACCTACTCCGGGGCCACACCTTCGGCAGCTGCATCTTCGGGAGCCGCGCCTTTGGGAGCCTCATCCTATAGGACTTCATCTTTATCTCCTACGCTCTAAGAGCCACTGACTGAATCCTCATCATCAGAAAGCAAAGCAATAACCTCTTCTTCCAAAGTCTTTTTCTTTTCAATACCGTCTGAGAGATCGAAGCCGCGAGCATGCACCTCCTCGAGGGTTTCTCTCCAGGACTGTCGCCTGGTATGGTCAAGTGCACATGATAGCTTAACTTCGGCCGCAACAAAGATCTCATTTGCTCGGGTGTTAGATGCTTCAGCGTTAGCTCGGTACAAAGATATAAATGCTTCTACGTCAGATTTAGCCTTGGCAAACTCAACAGCAGATTTAGCTTCAAGCTCCTCAATTTTGCGGCCCCGAGCCAAGCTCTCCTCCTTCGAACTTTGAAGCTGGCATTCTATTGAAGCCATCTGCGCCCGAAGAGTATCTTTCTCCGAGGTGAGACGGTCCATGCCTTGCCTCCACCCTAGGGTCTCGGCCTCCTTCATTTTGAGCTCCTCTCAGAGCTGCTCCACCAGCTCGCCCTTTTATTGAACCCGGAAAGCTGAAATGTTAGCCGATAAATCGAGCAAATACAGAGCAAAACCTCAAAGGGTATATAACCTTTTCAACAAGCACAGTCCATTCTGGATAAGCCTCCGCCAGTTCAGCTCGAAGGTCACTGATCTCTCCCTCCTTTTTGACATAGAGGATCTTAAGGCCATCCCTCTCTTCCGAGAGATTCTTGAACTTGGCCTTACATTGAGCAAGCTCAGCTCGGGACTGGGAGAATGCTTCTCGATGAAGCGTCACGGCCTTCACAAAAGAGGAAAAGTTAGACTCTGAGCAACAAGGATAAAGCACAGGCATAATTTTAAAGGACAGAAACTTACTTTCTCAAAGAGCCGATGGTCCTCGTCAAAAATCAAAGAAGCATCTGTATCGGGACCATCTTCGATCCCTGCAAGGCACTCTCAAAAAATATCGTGCCCTTCATGGCTCGTCCCCACATCATGAGTTCTCATGTTCCGAGCATCCCAGAATTGCCCCTCGGAGAACTCAGGACCAGGAGGCGACTCATCCATATTAATTACCTCAAGTGATCCACTAGGGGCATTCTTACCTCTTTAAAAGGCCTCGAGATCGGGTCTCTCGGTCTCACCCTCCAAATGACCTCCGAGACGAGGTGCTCTTTTGCTTCCGGATGGCTCGGGGACTTTGTTCAAACTCCCCTCGGAGATTTCTTCAGTCCTGGAATGGACTTCCTCAGCCATTATCGGTTCGGCAGACTTCGAAGTGTCACTGCTTCCTCTCTTTCGAACTACCAACAGGCAGTCGTTGTCCTCCCTCTCTTCTTCTTTGTCCCTAAGGAGTTGGCCATTCCTGGAGATAGGGCCACAGTATCGGCCTTAGGCTTTCAAGCCTTGCTTTTCTTCGGCTTCGGGGAATTTGCAGGCGACCCCCTCTTCCTTTTCTTTTCTTTGGAAGACTTTGGGATCACTTCTTCACCGGGCGGGGGCGGTCGCATTGCACCGGCGTCTCCGAGGCCTGCATAAAGACAAATTAAGTATTTCTCCGAGAAGCACAAATAAGCAAACAAGAGGACTCACCATGGTTTTTAGCTTCCCATCGACCTTTGGCCAAGTCACGCCAGCTGCGCTCCGCGTACGAAGAGTAGAGACCAGCTTCCTTCACGCCCCAAATTCGAGGGACATGACCGGCGCTCGGCCGGGTAGCCTCAGCCAAGCGAACCTAGATGCCTTTCCTAACCCACATATTACCCCATGTTCTCCTTACTCAATTATTCCAAGAATTTGCCAAATACTTAATTAAGAACACTTTTTTTTAATTTACAAAACACATACATACTTACATAATAGTAATGAAAACACCAACTCGTTACCAATGTATGAAAACACGGATCTACACAAGTTTCTAACCCGCATCTACTATCTACGAAGCCTCTAAAAGTACAACAGGATAATATAGTATTTGCCGGTAACAAGGCTCCGGCTATACCTTACACAAAAATCAAAAATAAAACTCCGAAAACAAGCGGCCTGAGCCACGCAGGGCCCCGAGAGGAAAGGGGCTCACCAAAAAGCTGATGGAGGACGAAGGGGAGCTACGATCGGTGGACTGGAGTACCTGCTACGGATCCACCTACAATCATAACACGAATGTAGCGCTCCGGGCAAAAGGGACGTCAGTACATTTGAATTGTACTGGTATGTATGAACAAACTTTGCCCCAAGTAAACTCGAACCATAAGCAAGTAAGTAGCAGTAATAAAAGCGACAATCAAATCCACAAGGAGGGAACAATTAAGCCAACAGGTATACAATCTCTCCTCCATAAACAAGCATGTAATTGTAATGGAAATAACAATCAAATCCACAAAGAAAGAGCAATCAAACCAACAAGTTTACAACTCTCCTATTTCCCCTTCCACATTTCCACATCAATAATTTCACAATTTGTTCATAGTTCATTTCAATAGCGATTTCGATCGCTTTCCAACCTTATTACCTCGGCCACCCTTATCACCACAACGCACACCTTATTTCTTCGTGTTGCGGCGCGCAACCCGATCCCACCGAACAATCACAATTCACAAACAACACCACAACAACAACAATTCACAAAGAACAACAACAACAATCCTCAAGAAACAACAACAACAATTTACAAAGAACAACAACAACAATTTACCAAGAAAAACAACAACAATTTACATGAACTTCCATAGCCATCAATACCATTTCCATGTATTTCGCTACTCATATGCATTGATAGGTCACGACGATAATTTCCCACGACAAACCACATATGTTACTACTACGGTTATTCCGAGCACATGAGTTCCCATTTCCTTCCATTACTTGTTTCACAGTTCTTACCACATAGCACATTCACAGTCGCAAACTTGGTTTATTTATGATTACTTGCATCAATATAGCGAAGGAACAACCACAATCACTCAACTATACCAATCACAAGAATTTCACAAACAAATCACGTAGAAATCACATACCAAGCACTCAAACACCCAAACAAGGCGATTTTACAAGTTCAAAGTTAGCCATACATACCTAGAGCCGAATTTCCTTTTAACTTCTATTTTCAATTCACCAAATGGTCTAGCAACGTCAATCTAGTGCACAAGTTAACGCGTATGACTTAGAAAAGAAGTTCACAATTTCTACTCAAACTTATTTAGGTCATCAACCCATCTTTGTATCATCTTTTACTCTTACCCAATTACTCTCACTAGGTTTTAGGTTATAGAATGACATGCATGTATGAGTTCAACCACTATTTTCAAAGACCAATGCATGGGACTCCCCCTCCCTTAGTTTAAACTAGAAATTTAGTGAAAAGGGTTAGGGATGTTACCTGCAAGAAAAGGGGGATGAAGATAAGCTTGAAATTTCCCGGCCCGGATGGTTTTGAAGAATCAAATTTGGAGAAGATGACTTTCTCTCTCAAGACACTCTCTTCCTCTCTCTTATTTTGTGCAGAAGGTCGTTAAAAATGAGGGGCTGGGGGTGTTTTATTAAAAAGGGGGTCGGGTATAAAATTTAGAAAATAGAAGCCCGAGCAAGATCTGCGGTCGCATTCTGCGATCGCAGAACTGAAATGCGGTCCGCAGATTGGACCGCAGAATTGCCCCCAAAACTCTGATGATTCTATTTGGGTCTGCGCCTGGAATGCGGTCCGCATTCTTGTTATGCGGTCGCATTGTGCACCGCAGAACTGACCTTCACAAATCCTTGAGGAACTTATGCGACGATTATGCGGTCCGCATATTGGTTATGCGATCGCATTTTCAACATTAATTTTGACAACTCTTCTGTTTCACTCTGCGGTAGGAATGCGGTCGCATATCAATTATGCGGTCGCATTTTGGACCGCATCTTGATCTCAAGTTTAACCAAACCACAGCTTCACTATGCGGTAGGAATGCGGTCCGCATACCAGACCTGCGACCGCATTCTTGACCGCATAATGGCATTTTTCTGGGAAATTGATTCTTTTGATTTTTACAAGCTTAAATCAATACCAAGGGTCCGAACCGCGGCGAGCTTGCGAGCCGCGAAGAATTCTACGCATTCCTAACACATATTCGGAGTCGACACCACAAGATACTAGGTTTTGAGCCAAATTTTTTACGGGGCCTCACATCCTCCCCCACTTAAAATCATTCGTCCCCGAATGAGGACCTATTTCAAGCTTTTCAATATTTCAAAAATCAGTTGGTTTTGAAAACATGTTATGCAGATTCCTACACCTTTCACTATTTCCCAAATTTTTTTAGAAAAATTTTGCCAGAGTTTCCTTTGTAATTTGGACATCTTTACCTGACAGAGGGCCCCCGAAACACAAATTCCAAACACCATAACAGAATTACAACCATCCTACAACTGTCATACAATTTCCTACCTTAACAATTGCACTCATTTGATCACTTGATACGTTTTGCTTATGAATCAGTTATTTCAATGAGTTTCACATAGTTTAGCCATTTCAACATACTACATGCATACAAATAATTCATTACTAACATATACAACCATTAATTGATTACCTATCACAAGAGTTCTTTGTAAAATTTTCATTTACCAAGGAGATGTTCACATGACTTTAAAACAATCACAACACCTATAAGTCTTGCACAACTAGGGGGACTTCACTAGCATTTAGGAAGGAACCAATTCGGACACAATGATAGTTGTTTTAGAGATAGAAAGGCCACCTAATTTCTTCTAGACTTGATCAAACAGATGGGGATATTTCTCTTTCATTTCCTTCTCCGCTTCCCATGTAGCTTCCTCAACTTGTTGACTTCGCCACAACACCTTAACTGAGGCAACTTCCTTATTTCTCAACTTACGGACTTGTCTATCAAGAATGGCAACCGGAACTTCCTCATACGACACTCTTCATTAACCTTGATAGTCTCGACTGGCACGATAGTGGATGGATCTCCAACTACTTTCTTTAACATAGACACATGGAACACCGGGTGCACTAATGACATTTCAGGAGGCAATTTCAACCTATAGGCCACCTGCCCTACCCTTTGAACGATCCGTTACGACCCGACGTACCTAGGATTCAACTTACCTTTCTTCCCGAATCGCATGACTCCCTTCATAGGAGATACCCTCAAGAATACCCAATCATCAACTTGAAATTCCAATTCTCTTCGACGAATGTCCGCATAGGATTTCTGGCGACTCTGAGCAGTTTTCATCCTTTCCTGAATGACTTTAACTTTCTCCACAGCCTGGTGCACAAGATCCGGTCCTATTAATTCTGCTTCACCCACTTCAAACCATCCGATCGGGGACCTGCACCTCCTTCCGTACAATGCCTCAAATGAGGCCATTTGAATGCTAGCATGGAAGCTGTTATTGTAAGCAAATTCTATAAGTGGCAAGTGATCAGCCCAATTACCTTTGAAATCTAAGACACAAGCCCGCAACATATCTTTAAGCGTCTGAATAGTCCGCTCCGCTTGACCATCAGTCTGTTGATGGAAAGCTGTGCTGAGATTCACCTGAGTACCCAAACCTTGTTGAAATTTCTTCCAAAAATTAGCTGTGAACTGGGCCCCTCGATCCGAGATAATAGAAAGCGGAGTGCCATGAAGCCTTACTATCTCCTTGATATACAACTTAGCGTATTGTTCTGCAGTATCGGTGGACTTGACTGGCAAAAAGTGAGCTGTTTTGGTGAGTCGATCCACTATTACCCAAATTGAGTCGAACTTGCGCTGAGTGCGAGGTAATGCTACCACGAAATCCATGTTGATCATCTCCCATTTTCCACACTTTGGTATTTTCCTATTAAGCTAAGTTAGCCCTACCGGGCCGCTGATGCTCAGCCTTCACT
>NW_017672923.1:155810-160543 GCF_001879085.1 Nicotiana attenuata
AAGAGTCTGCAGAACTGCCCTGAGGTGACCGGCATGATCCTCCCGGCTCCGCAAATAAACAAGGATGTCGTCAATAAAAACAATCACGAAGGAGTCTAGAAATGGCTTGAAGACACGATACATAAGGTCCATAAAGGCTGTCGGGGCGTTGGTTAGCCCAAAAGACATGACCAAGAATTCAAAGTGACCATAGCGAGTTCTGAAAGTGGTCTTGGGAATATCCTGCTCCCTAATCTTCAATTGGTGATACCCGGACCGTAGATCAATTTTGGAGAAGAACCTTGCACCTTGCAATTGGTCGAACAAATCATCTATTCGAGGCAGAGGATACTTATTCTTGATGGTGACTTTGTTGAGCTGCCGATAATCAATACACATCCGGAGCGACCCATCCTTCTTCCTGACAAAGAGAGCCGGAGCACCCCACGGCGACACACTCGGCCGTATGAACCCCTTTTCTAATAAATCCTTCAGCTGCTCCTTTAACTCCCTTGACTCCGCTGGAGCCATTCTGCATGGTGGAATAGATATTGGCTGCGTATCTGGCAATACATCAATCCCGAAATCAATCTCCCTATCTGGTGGAATCCCTGGAAGCTCGTCCGGAAACACTTCGAGAAACTCATTCACGACTGGCACGGACTCGGGGGTAGACACTTCTGAAGTGGTGTCCGCCACCCGGACCAAATGATAGATACATCCCTTCTTAATCATCTTTGAAGCCTTAAGGTAGGAAATAAACCTACCCTTCGGCACCACATCATTCCCTTTCCACTCGATAACCGGCTCATTAGGGAACTCGAGTCTCATGACTCTCGTTCGGCAGTCAAGTTTAGCAAAGCACGTACAAAGCCAGTCCATCCCCATAATCACATCAAAATCCACCATTCCAAGCTCGATAAGATCGGCCGTGGTAACGCGACCACATACCGTGACAACACAATTCCTATAAACTCGCGCGGCTGTAATAGAATCACCAACCGGAGTCGATACAAAGGACGACTCATGAAGTTGTTCGGGTTCTATCCCAAATCTTGAAGCAATGAATGGGGTGACATAAGACAAAGAGGACCCCGGATCAATAAGAGCATAACAATCAGTGGCCTGAACAGACAAGATACCTGTAACCACATCTGGAGAAGCCTCTGCATTCTGACGACCACTCAAAGCATAGAACCGGCTGGGTCCACCTCTACCACGAGCTCCACCCCTAACTGTACCACGTCCTGCTGGGGCTGGAGGACGCCCAGATGATGTGGCGACTGAAGAACCGGACGACTGAGCAGATCCCCTACCCATGCCCTGACTGGGGGCACGACAGTCTCGCTGAATATGACCTCTTACCCCGCATCTGAAACACACCGGGATATCCAAGTAGCAAGTCTCTGTATGAAATCTCCCACACATGGGGCATGGAGCCCTCCCCTGCTGCTGTGGTCTCCCTCCTGAACGACCGGACTGGTGGGGTCTCCTACTGTCTGAGCCTGGTCTCATGCGGCTGCTCTGCTGATAACTATGCAAAGATGGTGGTGCGCTCGCTGAGGACTGAGCATATGACTGGGACGGCCCTGATGACCCTCTTCCCTGAGCTGATCTCCCTGAGTGACCCGCTGATCGGGCCCTGCTGCTACTCTCCCTTTCCGCCCGAATCTTCAACTTCCTAGCCTCTGTGGCCTGAGCGAATCCCACAATCTTTCCATAGTTCATATCCGAGTGTAAGGCCGCTGTAGCAGCCTCATTTACTACTAAGGGACTAAGGCCCTGAACAAATCGCCGAACTCTAGCTGCCATGGTCGACACTAACTGAGGAGCATACTTGGACAATCTCATGAACTCCATGTGGTAGTCCCAAACACTCATACTGCCCTGCTTGAGGGTCTCAAACTCCGTGGCACGGGCTGCTATTGTCTCAGCAGGCAAGAACTGGTCCATGAACGCATCTACAAACTCATCCCATCTGGCCGGAGGTCCTCCCTCCCCACGGGAGTCCTCCCACATCTCGAACCATGAATACGCTGCTCCCCTCAACTTGTATGATGCCAATTCAACTCCCTCTGTCTATGAAGCTTTCATCACTCGGAGGGTCTTATACATTTCATCAAGAAATTCCCGTGGATCGGCCTCTGGGTCTGTGCCTGAGAACTTTAGAGGGGCTAACCGCAAAAACTGGTTAACTCTGGAGCTGGTAGAATCTCCCTGTCCGCTAGAGGATGTAGGGGCATCCTGAGATCTCTGGGACTGAGCGGCCACTAACTGGGTCAACATGCGGATGGCTCCCCTAAGGTCCACATCAGATCCTCGGGACCAGGAGCTGGAATGGTGCCAGATTCAGGAATATCGGCGGGAGGGATGGTGGCACCCTCTGTCGCTGCAGGATCAGGAACATGCTGGTCTGGGACAGACGGGCCAGGTAGGTTCAAGGCCGGGGAGTCACTCTCACCCACGACATCAGGTACATGATTCATAGCCTCCCTCGGGGTGGCATTGGCCCCAAGGCCGAGTCTAGCTCTCTTCTTAGGTGCCATTACTGAAAAATTCGGAACAAAGCACGAGTTAGACATAGATGCTTTCACATTTCACTTCACCGCACGATACAGAATAACAAGGAAGTGGGAAATTTCCTAAATGTCCATGCAGCCCCCCACTTATAGATGTGGTCGACTTCACACCGATAAGTAGGGCTCTACTAGACATGGCTCCGAGACATCCTAGGACTCCTTAAAACCTTAGGCTCTGATACCAAGTTTGTCACGCCCTAAATTCGAGGGACATGACCGGCGCCCGGCTGGGTAGCCCCAGCCAAGCGAACCTAGATGCCTTTCCTAACCCACATATTACCCCATGTTCTCCTTACTCAATTATTCCAAGAATTTGCCAAATACTTAATTAAGAACACTTCTTTTTATTTACAAAACACATATATACTTACATAATAGTAATGAAAACACCAACTCGTTACCAATGTATGAAAACACGGATCTACACAAGTTTCTAACCCACATCTACTGTCTACGGAGCCTCTAAAAGTACAACAGGATAATATAGTATTTGCCGGTAACAAGGCTCCGGCTATACCTTACACAAAAATCAAAAATAAAACTCCGAAAACAAGCGGCCTGAGCCACGCAGGGCCCCGAGAGGAAAGGGGCTCACCAAAAAGCTGATGGAGGACGAAGGGGAGCTATGATCGGTGGACTGGAGTACCTGCTACAGATCCACCTACAATCATAACACGAATGTAGCGCCCCCGGAAAAAGGGACGTCAGTACATTTGAATTGTACTGGTATGTATGAACAAACTTTGCCCCAAGTAAACTCGAACCATAAGCAAGTAAGTAGCAGTAATAAAAGTGACAATCAAATCCACAAGGAGGGAACAATTAAGCCAACACGTATACAATCTCTCCTCCATAAACAAGCATGTAATTGAAATGGAAATAACAATCAAATCCACAAAGAAAGAGCAATCAAACCAACAAGTTTACAATCTCTCCTGTTTCCCCTTCCACATTTCCACATCAATAATTTCACAATTTGTTCATAGTTCATTTCAATAGCGATTTCGATCGCTTTCCAACCTTATTACCTCGGCCACCCTTATTACCTCGGCCACCCTTATCACCACAACCCACACCTTATTTCTTTGTGCTGCGGCGTGCAACCGGATCCCACCGAACAATCACAATTCACAAACAACACAACAACACCAACAATAATTCACAAAGAATAACAACAACAATCCTCAAGAAACAACAACAATGACCCTACCAAGAACAACAACAACAATTTACATGAACTTCCATAGCCATCAATACCATTTCCATGTATTTCGCTACTCATATGCATTGATAGGTCACAACGATAATTTCCCACGACAAACCACATATGTTACTACCACGGTTATTCCGAGCACATGAGTTCCCATTTCCTTCCATTACTTGTTTCACAGTTCTTACCACATAGCACATTCACAGTCGCAAACTTGGTTTATTTATGATTACTTGCATCAATATAGCGAAGGAACAACCACAATCACTCAACCATACCAATCACAGGAATTTCATAAACAAATCACGTAGAAATCACATACCAAGCACTCAAACACCCAAACAAGGCGATTTTACAAGTTCAAAGTTAGCCATACATACCTGGAGCCGAATTCCCTTTTAACTTCTATTTCCAATTCACCAAATGGTCTAGCAACGTCAATCTAGTGCACAAGTTAACGCGTATGACTTAGAAAAGAAGTTCACAATTTCTACTCAAACTTATTTAGGTCATCAACCCATCTTTGTACCATCTTTTACTCCTACCCAATTACTCTCACTAGGTTTTAGGTTATAGAATGACATGCATGTATGAGTTCAACCACTATTTTCAAAGACCAATGCATGAGACTCCCCCCCCCTTAGTTTAAACCAGAAATTTAGTGAAAAGGGTTAGGGATGTTACCTGCAAGAAAAGGGGGATGAAGATAAGCTTGAAATTTCCCGGCCCGGATGGTTTTGAAGAATCAAATTTGGAGAAGATGACTTTCTCTCTCAAGACTCTCTCTTCCTCTCTCTTATTTTGTGCAGAAGGTCGTTAAAAATGAGGGGCTGGGGGTGTTTTATTAAAAAGGGGGTCGGGTATAAAATTTAGAAATAGAAGCCCGAGCAAGATCTGCGGTCGCATTCTGCGATCGCAGAACTGAAATGCGGTCCGCAGATTGGACCGCAGAATTGCCCCCAAAA
>NW_017672924.1:0-149258 GCF_001879085.1 Nicotiana attenuata
GGTGTTAAAGATGTGGTATGTATTCGGACGGCGGAACTGGGATCAGGTATGGTGATTCGTGTGCTATATGGAGTTGGAGACTGGAAGTTCTTATATTCAGGCTATGTTGTGATTGGGGGTCGTGTGTATCGGCACTATTCAGTGACTATCGGGGTTTGGAGACCCGAGGAGACCTTTTGCTACTTGGTATGCTAGATTTTGGATGTGATATTGGGTATGGGCTGGTTGTCTCAATGTTGTGTCATTCTGAGCTATTGCGCTAAGGCAGCGATGTTGGCGATGCCGAGAATGCTACGTATTGAGTGGCGAGGTTCGGGGGATTATGTTCTTGGTAGGGTGGTTTTATACTTCGAAGACCCAGCGGGTGGCTGGGAAGGATTGTTTTTCGTATTTGGACTCTCGTGATGGATGTCAGTGCAGAGGCTCCTCACATTGATTCAGTTCCGGTGGTGAGGGACTTTTCGGATGTGTTTCTTGTGGCCGGGCATGTCGCCGGGCAAGGTAGTGGATTTCGGTATGGATTTGACGTCGGGCACCGTATCGTATGGCACCGGCAGAGTTAAAGGAGTTGAAGGAGCAACTTCAGGATTTCCTTGATAAAGAGTTCGTTGGCAGGCCAATATGGATGCGTGTTCTAACTTGAGTCGGCTTGGTTGACTCCGAATTGTATTATTGAGGGATGTGCGATTCGATTGTTATTGAGCATATTAGTAATCTGGGGAGATCTATGAGTTACCTTTTCGTGTTGCGAGGTGTTATGATTTGTTGATTACAGGCACATGTAGTGCGGTTCTATTGGGGTTTCATAGTGGAAGTCGAGCGGGAAGAGTAATTTGGGTGTTGCTCGGTGAATGGCGTATCGGTTATGTCCTTTCGGGTTTGTGTGGTGTATGTTATTTGCTTCGCCGTGGGTATGACGATTTGCTTTGGTTCCATACATCAAATTGCACGTGGTTGTTGGTTTCGAGCATGGTGAGCTTGAGGTACAACTCTTTCAGTTGAGTCATTCTTCATGATTTGAGTATGTTCGGACTTTTGCTTATTGGTGCGCGTATTGTGCAAGTTGTGGCTTTAGTCTGTATTGAGGTTTCATGTCACCAGAGTAGTTGGGTTGGATTAGATGAGATCGTTGGGATCTTTAATGAATACAACGGATTCGATTTCAGCAGGTTGGAAGGATAATATCGAGGTTCGGCTCGGAAATTCGCTATGGTCCTTGCCAAGGGAGAAGTGACTTCATGAATTGTCGATCAGAGGAATGGTTATGGTTTATTGCGTGTTTCATTTATCATTGGCAGTATATGAAAGTGTTGGGATGAAACTTCAGTTGATGAGAGGTTTTCTATCGGTATTCGGTTGTTGTGTGCAGCTGCTGTGATTAGGAATTATCGCTGCAAGCGTTTGAGTTATGTGGTGTTTCATGTAGTTGCACCTGAGGTCGCAGATATGGTTTGTTACAGCTTGTTCGGACTTATTCACAGTATAAATGTGTTATTCTGATCGTATTGATGATTTCAGAAGTAGAAATGTGGTTCTATGGTTTATGGTCTAGATTGGATTGTGGAATTTCAGTTACAATGTGTTATCGGACCTATACGAGATAGGGTGACGTGGGATCACCCCCGAGTATATGCATGTTAAGGTTATTTGGAGATTGGTTGGCCTTTGGAACAACTCTGGGCACGTTCGCGGACGAACGTATGTTTAAGTGGGGGAGGATGTAACGACCCGACCTGTCGTTTTGAGGTTTTGCACCTGGCTCGTCAGTTCTCGGGAATGACCTGCCCCGTATGATGTATTAAGACTTATGTAAATTGTTGGTTTTGGCTTTCAGGGTAATCGGAATAAATTTGGAAGAACAGTTCTCAGTTTGAAGCTAGAATTTGAAAGGTTTGACCAAGATTTGACTCGTTTGTATATGATCTCGGATCGGAATTTTTATGATTTTCATAGCTCCGCTAGGTGATTTGGGAGTGTGATCGGAATGCATTTTGGAAGTCCGTGGGAGGTTTAGGCTTGAATTGGCGAAATTGAGATTTTGGCGTTTTTCGGTTGATAGGTGAGATTTTGATATAGGGGCCGGAAAGGAATTCCGGAAGTTGCAGTAGCTCCGTTGTGTCAATTGTGACGTGTGTGCAAAATTTCAGGTCATTCGGACGTGGTTTGGTTGGGTTTTTGATCAAAAGCGTAATTTGGAAGTTCTTGAAATTCTTAGGCTTGAATCCGATGTGATTTTGGTATTTTGATGTTGTTTTGAGCGTTCCGAAGGTTGGAACAAGTTTGAATGAAGTTATGGGGTATGTTTGCATGTTTGGTTGAGGTCCCGAGGGCTTCGGGTGAGTTTCGCGTGGTTGAACGGATCAGTTTTGGACCTTGGACTTGGCATGTTTTGCTGGTTTTGTGTTGCAGACTATTTGTTCTTCGCGTTCGCGGTCGGGGGCTCGCGTTCGCGAAGGGTGTTTTCTGAGACGGCTAATTTTGCCTTCGCGTTCGCGTTTTGTCTGTCACGTTCGCGATGTTGTGACGTTTGATTCTCCGCGTTCGCGAGGCCTCTGTCGCGTTCACATAGAGTAAGTGGCAGCAGCTGGGTTGGAGGACTTTTCTTCATCGCGTTCGCATAGCTTTGTATCCAGTATGTATCGCGTTCGCGAGGTTGGTGCCGCGAACGCATAGAGCATTTTTGATGGCTGCTGTTTTTGTTCATCGCGAACGCGATGGTTATCCCGCGTTCGCGAAGAAGGTTTTTGATGCCTGGGCAGAATGTTTAAATAGCCATTGTCCGCGATTTTGGGGCTATCTTTCACCATTTTTGGACGGTTTTGGAGCTTTTTGAGAGGATTTGAAGAGGGATTCAAGACATAACACCTGGAGGTAAGATTTGTGAACTCAATACTCGATCCTATGTTTATTCTTGTTTAATCATGAAATATGTGGAAATTAAAGCCTAAAATTTGGAAACTAGGGCTTGACTTTGGAGAGTGTAAATTGGAAATTTGAAGGGGCAATTGAGGTTCGATTTTGATGTTCTTGGTATGTATAGACTCGTGTGAGGACGAAGATTCTATTGATGTGACTTTTGTCGGATTCCGAGACGTGGGCACGGGGGCTGGGTTTGAGCAATTTTGGGATTTTTGTTGTAAATTGGATATTTTTGAGTGGGCTCCGTTCCCTTAGCATATTTTAATGATTTTGTACTGATTGTGGCTAGATTTGGAGCATCCGGAGGTCGATTCGTGTGAGCAGAGGCATCGCGGGCTAAAGTTTGGACCGAATCGAGGTGAGTAATGATTGTAACTGATGTTCTGAGGGTTTGAAACCCCGGATTGCACATCGTAGTGCTATATTGAGGTGAGGCACATGCTTGTTGACGAGCGTGGGGTCGTACACTATTGGGGATTGTGACTTGGTCCGTCCCGGTTGATGATTTTACCGCGTATTTGACTGAAACTTATTTGCTTTCATTATGATTTGTGCTGAATGCCATATTTGGGCTTTGTGCCAACTATTTGAACCCTTCGGGGCTTTTTATTGATATTTTCTCACTGTTTTGACTTACTACTTGAACTCAGTCATGTTATTTTCTACTGTTTTACTACTCAGCCATTTTTACTCAGTTTTGAGATTTAAATGATATTTTAAATGATGTTTGTGCTGAGAAACACTGTTTTACTATTGCCCGAGGGGCTTGTGAGGATTTTTGACTGAGTAAGGCCGAGGGCCTATGTTGTGAGGAAACACTGATACTGATTTGAGGCCGAGGGCCTGAGATATGTACGCCACGAGGTGGCTTGATTGATATGAGGCCGAGGGCCTAGATTTGATGCCACGAGATGGCTTGTTATTGCGCTTGGGCCGTAAGGGGCCCCTCCAGGAGTCTGCATACCCCCAGTGAGCGCGGGTACCCATTGTGATGTGAGAAATAGCCCGAGGGGCTGGTATTGTTCTATGTGATTGCCCAAGGGGCTGGTATTGTTCTATGTGATTGCCCGAGGGGCTGGTACTGTTCTGAGATATTGCCCGAGAGGCGGATTTGTTGACATTGTGCCCGAGGGGCGAACCTTATGTGCTTATCTGTCTTATTTGCCTGTCATTTACCTGCTTAATTGTGTATTTATGCCCGAGGGGCGGATTTCTGTGCTTTGTTAGCACTAGTTGTTCTGCATTCATTTGCGTAACTGTTGAAAAAGTCATTTTCAAAGAAGTTTAAACTGAGCTAAGATATTTTATGGGATTTTACAGCTTCATTGCTTTCTTACTGGTGTTTTTTTTGAACTGCTTCTATACAGCATGTTGATGCACTTTTCGTGTTTTCTTACCATTCAGACTTTAGTTATGATTATTACTCACTGAGTTGGAGTACTCACTTTACTCCTTGCACCTTGTGTGCAGATTCAGGTACTTCAGCACCCGGTAACGGGCATTGGCTGAGCTGAGGCAGAGTCACCGGAGTTTAGCAAGGTAGCTGCTAGCGTTCGCAACATTGCTTTTCTCCCTCTTTATTCTATTAGTCTGTACTTAGTACATTTCAGACTTTGTCAGTTGTACTTACACCTTAGTAGATGTTCATGACTAGTGACACCCCGGTATCGGGCTGAGTTGGGTTGTATTCCGCAAATTGTTTTGTATTGTCATTCTTACTTTTGAGTTTATATCATGTTTTAGATGTAATGCTTATTGTTTAATTTCTTAAAGAGTGGATTGGAAATGTGTCGGCTGGCCTTGTCTTCACGAGAGGCGCCATCACGACCGGGTCTGGGTATAGGGTTGTGACACTTGGATCAGGGGACATCCTCCACCTTCATTCCCCGCTAACTACACTGAAAAACCTGCAACTATCCCACCACTATCACAAATCTAGATTCCCACTACTGCTGATATCTCCCCACAACCTTTTCACAATCTACCCGCCAAAACCACCTCATATCCCGCTCCTATGGCCACTCATGCTCTTGTAGCTTCTCCTCCAGCTACTTTTCCTCGATCCTCTAATGAGACTGTGTTCAAAGTCCCCGATGCCCAACACTATGCTCTAGAACCAACTTTCAAAGTCTCGGATCCATACTCTCACGCTCCTCATTTTGAGCCTCCCAGTGAAACTGAAAAGCTTGCTAAGACAGTGGAGCAAGATGAGATATCCAGAAAGCTGAAAGGGTTTAAGATGCCAAAGTTTAATTTGTATGATGGGCGCGGAGATCCAGTAGTCCATCTGAGGGGTTATTGTAGTGAAATGAGAAGTGTTGGCGGGAAAGATGAGTTGCAGATGGCGTATTTCAGTGAGAGCCTGACTGGGGCAGCTTTGGAATGGCATACTCGTCAAGATGTCGGTAAGCGGCATACATGGGATGACATGACTCAAGATTTTGTGCGACACTTTTAGTACAATATAGACATTGTCCTAGATCGCTCTTCCCTATCTCAGATGGAAAAGAAACCCAAGGACAATTTTAGGGAGTTTCGGTTCAGATGGAACGAACAAGTTGCTCCGGATAGTCCTCCCATTGATAGAAAAGATGTTGCTGAGCCCCGCCAACGACAGGATCCAGTAGGCATTCCTGCTAAACACTTTCAGCCTCAATACCTACCCCATGAACATCCCCAAGCTCCACATAACCCACCCTAGTATTATTCTCTGAACAACATCTGACCATCTATCTAATCACTAGGTCACTCCCTAGGGCGAACACCAGCACCCCAAAGTTCTCGTGTGCCTTCACAACATTTTCAAGAACCCTATAACCTTATAAAACATAGGCATGGAGGGAAACAAAGGCAAAGAAATAGTTTCACGCCAATTGAAGAATCCTACACAAGCCTGTTTGAGAAGTTAAAACATTCTGGCCTGATTGAGCCGCTCCTCGGCTATACTCCGGACCCATATACAAAATTTGATCCTACTGTACGGTGCATGTACCACTCTAATGTCCAAGGGCATAGCATCAAAGATTGTTGTGCTTTGAAAAGGGAAATAGAAAGAATGATTCAAGAAGGGATACTTGTGATCAAGGACAGTGACAGGGGGTATGCGAATCCCCTTCGGAACTTGCTAATTGAAGTTAATGATATTGAAGTGGGTAAAGGTGTTGGTGATATTGATGTGGAACTCAGTGGCTAAGATGTTGGGCTTGGTGATTGGAAAGACACTCTTTTCTTGGCTAGTCAGGGGGGAGTTCTGGTGGTTTATTTTGTTGTGATTTCTGTTGTCCGGATTATTTCAGGGTTGCAATTCGGATAATGTCTTGTGACTCAAACCCTTCTATCCTTTTATTATACCTAGTTTGTTTAGTCGTAGTAGCTCGTTTAATGTTGTCTAGTTTTGTTCCGGGGTTGTAACCCCAGTTTATTTTACTTGTTTTGTTGTTCAAACCCGTTCACCGTCTGTCTAATGCAATTTCCTGTCTTCTGTAATTCTAGTCATTTTTTGTTTAGTTCTCTTCTCCTTTTATAGTTCTTTTCATGCTGGCTCTAGTGACATGACATGCGCGCATAATTCTAGGTTTGGTCTTAAAAGTTAGTCTAATCATGAAGCAATGAAACAAATTTGAAGATGATAGGGGCAGTTGAGGGGAACAAGTACAGATTTGGACATTTTGAGATCATTTTGAAACAAATTTGTAAAGCCCGAATTGTGTGAAACTGGGGAAAATAATTTGGGAAGTTAATAGGATGACAAGAATTCGTTAAAGGAGAGTGCATCCCGGACAATTTGAAGCAATCAACTTTGAGTTCAAGTGCATCTCAAGTTACAAGATGAAGTCAAGAAAGTTTGCTCCGAATTGATGGAGGATATCCATTGTGAAGAGGGAATCACCCAACGAGAGTTTTGTACTTGACAAGGCACTAAAAAAAGTGGAAGGCATATCAGTGATATTAATGCCGAAGCTGTAAAATAAATGTTGTGTGTGCTCTTTTTTTTTTTCATTTCAAGTTGCATGTGTTGTACCTGGCATTTTCAGGGATTGGGAGGCCCTCTTTCAGCTACCCAAACACTTATACCATTTGATACCCTTTTGAGCATGTACTGATTTCTTTGACCTCCCCTCTTTTGGAATCAAGTTAGAGTCATACAAAAAAAAAGTTCATGACCCCATAGGTTTATTTTAGAAAGTTCATTCCAAAAGGAAAATTAAAAAAAAAAAGAAAAAGAAAAAAAAGAAAAAGGCAAATAGTAACAAAAAGTAGTCTTTTGAACTACGTTCGACCTGATTCTTGTCACCACAAGATATGTAGGCAGCCTTACGGTTCGGTCATACCAAATAAAATATTTCATAATCCCACGAAGTAGAGAGTGGGGGCAGTCTTTCTTAGAAATTCCATTTCGAAAAGAAAAACAGAAAAAAGAGAATCAAATTCCATTGTTTTAGAAATTAGGGCAAAGTTTTTAGACTGGATTCCAAAAGTTGTAAATAAATTAATCCCGTTGTCTTATTTATTTTGAGCCTTTATGATATCCTTTCTTTCTAACCTTGTCCAAAAGCCATATTACTGTACAAAAAAGACCTCCCAGATAATTTTTGAGAGTGCCGAGTCAGACATGCCAGGAGCATATGCTGTTTCTATCATGGTTAATGCCTTGTCATCTACAGAATCAGAGAAAAAAAGAAGAAAAGAGCAAAATGAGAGAGTCTTATCAGTGAAAACCTTCACGGGCACCATAAGGCGACGGTAAGCTAAGAGAAAGAACAAAATAAGAAAGGCTTGATGGTGAAAACCCTTCGGGCACTACAAGTGAATAAGGACCGTGAATCAGATAGGATAATCGGAGCATGGAAGCCCAGTTTCACGACTCAGAGGTACAACAAGAGTTGAACATTAGACTTGCTTGATAGATTAGGCCACTTAATCCAAAAGGTGCATGTCATGGTCATTAGAGTTGGTATCCACATCTGATAAGTTTCTACTTTGTAGTTTTCTTATTAGGAATCATCTTTTTCCATTGTCCTTTACTCAGTTCCTTTTGTCTTGTTTACTTCCTCTTCTTGAGTCTGTTTGGTCAGAACAAGTGAGAAATGACTTCAAAATGTGCCACCAGCTTTCCATTTGCACAAAACGGAATCTGGCTAGCACATCAAAGTGGCATACGTCAGGAAAGAACAGTATACGCGTTGAGTTGGTAACAATCAACGTGCTTTGGGATTCATGTGAAATACAAAGGTTCGGTATATGTCAATTTATGAGCACAATGCAACAGATAGAGGGTTTGGGTTTGAACGAATCAGAGGTATCTTCTGGGATAAGGGTGACAGAGAAAGTGGTTAGTCTATAAACAAGCAAGGTCTTTAGAGTTGAAATCAAAGTTATCATGGGAAGTGAAGGAGCAATCGCCCTCAAAGTGAAGGCCACAAACCAACCACCATGTTTAAGCTCACAAGTTTTTATTGTTTGAAACAGGGACGAAGATTATGTCCAAATCAAAGCTTGGAAGCTTAAATTTTTCAAGTGTTGTGCCCAAATTATGTCAGCACAAAGGCGGTTTGAGAAGGGGAAAGAAATTTGTTCGATATGCAGGAACCCTCCATGAGGAAAGCATGGTTCAGGGGTAATGAATTTTGTTCGTTCTGCAGAGATCCTCCAGGAAGAGAGCATGGCTCAAGAAAGTTCATTCTAGGCTTCTCAAGACCCTCCTGGATAATGGGATTTAGTTTTAAGTGTTCAGGACCCTCCTGAATAGTGGGATTTAATTTAAAATTTTCAGGGCCCTCCTAGATAATGGGATTTAATTTTAAAAGTTCTCAGGACCCTCCTAGATAATGGGATTTAGTTTTAAGTTTTTAAGACCTTCATAGAAATTAAGATTTAGCGCAAGTTTTACCTTTAGGAAATAGAATTCAGCTTTGAAGTTTTCACTCTTAAGATGAGATTTAATTTTAAATTTTCAGGGCCCTCCTAGATAATGGGATTTAGCTTTTAAATTCTTAGAGCTCTTTTGGTTAACATGATTCGATTAACACTCACATATGTTCCCAGTACCAAACTGGGGCAGAAAAGTTTCTTTTGTTTTGTCTGTTTTGTTGTAATGACAGGCTCCCACCTGGATAACAAGGGAATACATTTCAAGTTCTAGCATCAGGCGCCCACCTGGAAAACAAGGGAATACATCTCAAGTTTTGGCATCAGGAGCCCACCTGGAAAACAAGGGAATACATTTCAAGTTTTGGCATCAGGCGCCCACCTGGAAAACAACGGAATACATTATAAGTTTTGGCAATCAAGCGCCCACCTGGAAAACAAGGGAATACAGTTCAAGTTTTGGCAATCAGGCGCCCACCTGGAGAACAAGGGAATACAGATCAAGTTGAAGCAATCAGGCACCCACCTGGAAAACAAGGGAATACAGTTCAAGTTTTGGCAGTCAGGCACCCACCTGGAGAACAAGGGAATACAGTTCAAGTTTCGGCAATCAGGCGCCCACCTGGAGAACAAGGGAATACAGTTCAAGTTTTGGCAATCAGGTGCCCACCTGGAGAATAAGGGAACACAGTTCAAGTTTTGGCAATCAGGCGCCCACCTGGAGAACAAGGGAATACAGTTCAAGTTTAGGCAATCAGGCACCCACCTGGAGAACAAGGGAATATAGTTCAATTTTTGGCAATTAGGCACCCACCTGGAGAACAAGGGAATACAGTTCAAGTTTTGGCAATCAGGCGCCCACCTGGAAAACAAAGGAATACAGTTCAAGTTTTGGCATCAGGCGCCCACCTGAAGAACAAGGGAACACAGTTCAAGTTTTGGCAATCAGGCGCCCACCTGGAGAACAAGGGAATCCATTTCAAGTTTCAGCATCAGGCGCCCACCTGGAGAATAAGGGAATCCATTTCAAGTTTTAGTATCAGGCGCCCACCTGGATAACAAGGGAATTCATTTCAAGTATCTGCAGCAGGCACCCACCTGGAAAACAAGGAAATTCATTTCAAGTCAGTAGCAGGCGCCCACCTGGAGAACAAGGGAAGTCACTTCAAAATTCGTTTCGGAATTATTTCAAGCTTTCAAGTCAGTAGCAGGCACCCACCTGGAGAACAAGGGAAGTAATTTCAGAATTCAATTCAAGTTAGAAGTAGCAGAAGCTCGCGGCAAGAATGCAAGTCAACAGTCCGAGATGATCAACAGAAGTTAGTCACAAACCAAAAGAAAGAAAAAAAAAGAAGAGGGAAGTGAATCCAAATGCAGAAGCAGATGAAAGATGTGAACTAATCAAGACGTGGTTGAAGTCACAAGCACTACATGTCCGGTCTTGATCTGAGAAGCTGAAGAAGAACGAGCTATCACCTGCAGCTAACAAGCGCCAAGGTTCAAATCTAAAGTCTGCATGAAGAACCATTCAAGACTCAATATCAAGCTTCAGAAGACTTATAGATAGGAATCTTGTAACTCGTAGTTGACAGGCTTAGTTAGCCTTTTTCATTTTTTGATTTTTGATGTAATAACAGGACTGCGGACCGGAACCTCGACGGAACGGCACCTCGACCGGCTCTCCACCTCAGTATACTCCATCACTGTTCCTACTTCTGAACTACACGTGGTCCGATTCCTTTATAGCCAAGGATATATAGGCAGCTCAGATACCAGGGCTCGGTCACATCCTCCTTTCTCTTAGTTTTTGGTCTCCCTAAATAAGGGTCGAGTCAAAAAACCTGTCTAGTCGTTCTTTGTCTGAAAACTCTTCGCGTTCCCAGTCAAATAGGGGCAACTGTAGACATGTGATTTTTGACCCTCCCCAAGATTTTACATATTTTAGCAAATAAATATTTAGTTTAGGGCTAATATCGTTATTTCAACTAGTTTTTACTATTTTTATTTTATTTATAACAAAATAAAAATTACAAAAATATTTTTTATTTAGCTAATTGATATAAAATAGTTTCACATTTAATTTTTAATTTTAGTTTAATTAATTAGGAATGATTTCACAATTTTATAGTCATTACTGTAGGAATTAATATTTTTAGTCTAGTAGAGTTAAAGGGCCATTTTAAAGGTAAATTTGGCCCAATTCGGATCTAGTCCATAATCCTAGGCCCAATACCCACTAACCTAACCCTAAAATCCTAATAAAACTAGACAAAAGACCTAGTCTAGAGATCAGCCGTTAGAGACAATACACAAGAGCTTCAGCTCATCTTCTTCAACCAGACCTAGCTAAGGAAAAAAAAATCCGACACTAAAAGAAAAAACGGCAGTGGCACCCCAAAGGAGATCTGCCGCACCCCCTACAAGAATTTCCTAAAATCGGCAATCACCGCCCACTCTTCTCTGCCAGGACCTTCACATGGCTGCAGTCCAAGGTCAAATAGCAAGAAACTCTGAAGCAAAATCGTTGGACTATATAGCTAAGTCTAGCGTAATTCCAATTGTTTATTAAGTTGAATATTGTCAATTGACCAAAGTTTAATAATAACGCGACCATTCTTAATTGATACTGCACTGTGTAATGGAAGACCAAGTCTTGATATTCTAATCTTGAAGTCAGAAATTAAAGACCCTTTTTCTTGATTCGTCTTTTTGTTGTGGAGAAAAAGAAAATAAAATCCATTTAGATTTTTTTTGGGAGGAAAGATCTAGGAATTTTTCGGAGTTTGAAGAATTCTTGGTTGATTGTTTCTACCGACAACGAAGGCAGAAACAGCTGGTTTGAATCCACCTCTCATCTCTTTGGACAACAAGGGGTTTCGAGCAGGTTCTGTTGTCACATATTTGGAGGTTTTAGTTTATCGTCTGACTGAGGTCGATTTGGGTTTCAAGCTTTCCGGTGTCGATTTGAGGTTCCGGTTTGTAATTTCGGTATTTCGGTCCAAGGATTGTTGCTTTATTTAGCCCGATTGATTTACAATTTTCAGCTTCGTTCGTCAATACAAGGTCAATTTCTCAATTTTCATTCTCGTTTCATTTTGTTATGATAGCTTGGTGCGCGTGTTGGTTGATTTGTGCTTCTACGTTGTTTGAGTAGCATGTCTTAGTTTCTTATTTAAATTGTTTTAATTAGTTTTTATTTCGATTGTGATGTATTTAGTCTTGGTTCTTGAACAAATCTTTTAGTTGGGTAGATGGAAAATTAGAGTTGTTTCTTTCTTGGCAAGGAATAAGAATAGGCCATGAGTGGTGCTAAGTCAGACGAATGCATAACTCTTGGCCTCACAATAATCCCAAATTAGTTTTAGGAAAATCATGAACACTTGTAGTGTGCTTTTGGCGCATTATAATAAAATTATCATAGCTACGGGTACGGTTCCCGTGACGTAGTTGTGATACATAATTTCCAAATCCGGGGGTACATTTATGTGACCCGTCCACAACAACTAATAATGTTAATAATTTAAACATGTTGTAAATCGTGGGTACGGTTTCCGTGACACGATTCGCAATGTGTACCAAACAAACAAGTGTACGACAATCGTAACTTGTTCCAGAATAATTTCATAAATAACTAAAAGCGGTTTGAAAGAGATAAAATTGCACATAGGTTTCAAAGATGTTATTAATCAGATAATTAGGCCAAATATTAATAGTTGTGCGATCGTGCTAAAATCACGGAACCTGAGAGTGCCTAACACCTTCTCCCATTCCTTACCCGGATTTCTGTATTTCGCGGACTGTAAAACAGATTCAAACTTCCTCGATTCGGGATTTTAAACCGGTGACTTGAGACACCATAAATTATGCCAAGTGGAAACTCTAAATTTAATATAAATAATCCCGTTTCGGTTTTGTCACTCTAATTGGAAAATTCCCCTATACTCTCTTTCCGGGGGTAGAAAAAGGAGGTGTGACAATGTGTATTTGATTCACCTTAGCATAGTTGGAATAGCTATTTTCTTGTAGAGGTGGAATTGCCATATTTGTTTGAGGACAAGCAAAAGCTTAAGTTTGGGGGAGTTGATAAGTGGAGATTTTAACTAATTATTTGTGCCATTTTACTTTCGTTTTAGCTCAAAAATATTAAAAGGTATTTCCGAAAACTGATAAAATATGCTTTCTTGCAAGAGTATTAGAAAATAAGCCGAAGTTATGAAATTTAACTCAAGAAGGAGTATTTTTGGACAAGGACTAAAACCAAGAAAAAAGGGCAAAGTGCGGATCGCAGAATTCTGTGTGCGGCCGCAGATCATGAAGGACCTCTGCCAGAAAAGCTTTGCAAAGTGCGGACAACACAATAATTATGCAGATGCAGATGTTGAAGATCAGAGAGTTCCCATATTAGTCCATCAAGAAGCGTGGACCGCACTATAATTGTGCGGCCGCAGAACTTAAGAGTGCGGCCGCACTCAGAAATGTGCGGTCCGCAGAATTTGAGAAGTGCAGCCGCAAGTCAGAATTTTGCGGCCGCAGAAGTCCCTCCTGTCAAGACCTGCATCAAAGTGCGGACCGCACACAGAATTGTGCGGCCACAGAATCTCCAAAAGGGCAATTTTGTCCGATAATTTTGGCTGTGTATAAATAGTCTTTTTTGATAAAATTAGGTTAAGTTTGAATATCTGAAAGTTGGTAGCCATTTTTTTACTGGTTTTAGCAACATTTACTTTAGTGATTAAACATTTGGTTTTTTGTCTTTAATATTTCAATATGAGTTTAATTATCATTTCTTCTTTAGTTTCTTCATTATTATCTATGAGTAGATAAATTTCTAGCTAGGGTTGTGACCCAACCCTAGTGTGGGTACCTAATGGGTGTTTGATTTAGGGCTTGTTTATGGTTGGTTGTGTAATATTTAGCTTATATCTTTCTTTAATTATAGAATTAATAGTTGCAAATATTGATTCAAGCCTATTTGACTTAGTCTCTACTTAAGAAAGAGAGATTGAGTCTAGGAAAACTTGGCTAACAAGAAATTGGGGTGAACTCAAGAAATTGATAGTCCCAATTAAAGGTTTGAATCTAGAGATAGTAAAAGCCGACTTGAGCATCTATCAACTGTTTTGTGAATTACCATTTGGATTTGAGAAAGCCAAATTGGGAAGAACCACTCTATTGCCGAGAGGTATTGAGTGGGTAATTTTGTGTTGATTTCTATATTATACCCCGACCAACAAAACCCGCTCTAAAGCCTACAACCCATTAGGCAATCACCTAGGTGAAAGTCATAGCCCTGGGTCTTTTATAAACTTGAAAATCAACATTAAAAATATCATTCTCTAGTCTTACATTTGCAAACAATAGCTTAATTTAGAAGTAGACAAAAATAACAAAGTATGTGGAAGTGCATTTTGGACACATTATACGCTTAGTCCGAGTTTATACCTAATCCCATCTATGCTCCCTGAGGAATCGATCCCGAATCCTAGTTGGGTAATTATAATTGCATCTATCGCTTCACAACCGCAAATTGAGGTGTGAACTTGGGTGACATCACTTCTCTTTTTTTTTTCCTCACAAGAATCACAATCTTTTACTTCTTTTTTCATTCTTTCAAGAAAACTGTTTGATCTAAAATTTTGATCTAGGTTTAATCAATTAAATTTTCTGACAGATTTGAGTTAATATTAGACAATAATAATATCTAAAAGGTCATTTGAATGATTTTGTGATAAAATGGCTCGAGTGCCGTTGGATAATAATAAAAATGTAGTAAAGACAGTATATAATGGCCCAAGAGCAAAGAAGATAGCATTCAATAGTAATAAATGAAGTATAATGGCATTTAAGTAAATAAACGCAAGTGAAGTAATCGAAAAAGGGTTGGATGTGATGATATTCTCCCTGACAATAATTAGTGATCGATGAACCTTTGAATATTCGTATTTTTCTTGGATCGTGGGATAAATGTTATAATCAGATCAGAGAAAAAAGGGTATATTTTGTATGTATATGAAGCGAGAATCTTTAGAGAAAGTCAAAATGTTGTTCTTTTACAATGAGTGTCCAATCTCCTTCTATATGTGCCATAAAACTCTAACAGTACAGATTCCGAGAATATTCACTAGAATATTCTCTTTAAAGTCTTATCCCTAAAACTAGTCGTTACTGCTCCGTTTAAGGAGAGTGCTCGTCCTTGGTTCTCTGTTGACTCCTCATTCTCGCCTTCGTCATTTGTTGAACTCATGCTGATGATGCGTGGCAGCTTTCGAAGGTTCTTCTTATGTTGATTTGGCCCTCACGTAACTAGGATAATTTTTGCCCATACAGTTAGTCCCTCCGTTTGTTGAGGTCATTTTCGTGGGCGAGTTCAATGAGCGGATAATGTTGTTCATGTCCATCATTATGGTCAAACTTGCTGAACAAATAACATCGATCGTCTCTATTATGTCGACCAGGCGGTGGCTCTTTGTGGGCCGCATATTTTAAACCATTGAATTTCTCGGGTGAATTGTTGGAACCATTTGGTCCAAGAGAAGAAGTGATGTCATGACGTCATATGTAATGATGATGTTGATTCCTGGCACATTGCATCGATTCTCGCATGAACTTTGATTGGCTCTGCCGTTTCGATATCTGTGCCAATTATGGTGAACCATTTCAATTCTAGTGCTTCAAACTCTCAAAATAGGGATGGCTTTGTTGAAATTCAAATTTTTACACTCTCTTCACCTCTCCTTTGGAATTACCTTTCCTTCTTCATTAGATTTCGCTGCATTTCTGATTTCCTTTTCTATCTTCTTCCTCATCTTCGTAGCAATGCCAAACCTTTCACCCGATGCCATTATGGAAGATCATTTTAGTCCCCTGGCCATTGTGTTACCCGTTCTAGGGGAAGACGCCGTTGCCGCTAGGAAACTCTCCCCTTTGTGGAGGAGATTATACCTCGATACCCTGATGCCAAACCTGATTTCGACAAGCCACTGGAAGTGGTGAACGGGAGGTTTCAATCCATGATGACGGTTGAGCTCTTAGACGAGCTTAAGAATATGTTCGGCCTTCCCGACCACGTGGAGTTAGTTCATGTGGGTGACGATGAAGTACAGGTCCACCGTCCCGGATATTGTGCCCTCTATGCCTATCCGTTAACCATCGGCTACTCGTTCCCCTTCCCTATGCTGGTAGAAGAGTTTTGCCTCAACTATAACGTGTGTCCTGTGCAGCGCTCCCCTTATGTTTTTAACGTGATCAAGATGTTGGTGAAGTTTGTTGAACTAGCCGAAGTCGAGGTCACGGTGCGCCACTTGGTGCACCTTTTTGCACCCTAGTTTTACCAAAGAAGGTTACTAAACCTTTTCCACCGTGGAGGAAAGTGCTTGGTGGTGAGGATGGATGACAAGGGTAGTCGGCAGTTCTATCTCGACTACATCATCATCAGGACTGAGGCCATGGTGTCTGATGTCGCCTGCTTCCCTGAGCCTTGGAACCCCGCACGTAAGTGTTCGTGCTATTGTGTTTCCTTTTTTCCCTAAAAATCTTTTTTTGTCGGCTGATCAAATGACTCTTCTCTTCCTATAGCTACTAATCGACCTCTCCAGTTAGTGGCACATCCCGCTGACTGGGTTAGGTGGATCCTCCCCTATACCGCAGGGATCCGTGACTGGCCGAGCTTTTTCCAGAAGTTCAAACCGGCTCTCCTCTCGACAGGTAATGTCTTTCTTCCCGTTGGACGCTATTTTTATGTTGTGTATGTTTGTTGTTTTTACTATTCTCTTCCCTTTTGTTTTTCTCTAGGTTCTGTCAGAGGGACCACGAGGAGGGCTATGGCCCCGTGCCCACGCTCTATAGGAGAAGGGCTGCTATGTCTTCAATATCCGCCCCTGTTCCAACCAGTGCGACTTTTGTCTTCCCCCATATTCTAACCGTTGCAAATTCTATCCCCCCTATTCCGGCTGTTGCAACTTCTGTCTTCGCCTCGGTTCCAGCTATCGCGCCTGCTCTTCCCCTTATTTTTGCTCGTTTACGAGGACGATGAACTCTCGCCCAGTGATGGGGACCTTCGACCTCGCAAAAGGAAAGCTATAAATGCGAGTGTGGGAGTTCCCTAGGCCTTCGACTCAGCGAAAGAAGGATTCACGTTATGTGAGACGGCGACAATACAGGTTGGTGATGATATTGGACTGAGCTTTAAGGCCCCGTAATCTGAAGAAGTTAATGAGGGAATGCCTTTGCATCCTGAGGGGGAGATGGTGGCATTCAGTGACGCCTCCGTACCCGTAGGGCAGAAAGGGGCTTCATCTTCTAGGCCGACAATGGATGTCTGGTTAGCTAGCGGAGACAAAGGAAAAAATATTGTCAACGAGGGAGATAAGTAAGGTTTCGACATGGACCTTGACGACCTCAGGATGATCTACGAGGGACTCACCCAGATCGAGGTGAGGATAGAGGGATTCTCGAAGACAATCACGATCCTAATGGATCGTGATTTTCTGAGAAACACCGAGGAGGTAGTCCCTGCTCTCAGTCCTCACTGTTCCGACACCGAGGGTGTGAATTTCAAGGAGATAAATGAAAGTACTCTATCAAAGAATATCGCCGGCCTTGCTCTCAGGGTAAGTATAATAGTTGTTCATTCTTTTCTCTTTGCCTTAGCTCGTTTCTGGGTTTTGACTATTGTCTTTTCTTTCATTTGTAGACAATCATTCTGGAGATTGAGAGTGCCTGAAGGGAGAAAAGGCAAAAAGACATCTACTTAAAGTTGAAGGGTAAGTAAAAAGAGTACCAAGGAATGTACCAGGACCTTTGGAAGCAACTTCGTGAAGGGGGTGGAGACGAACTGAAGGAGAAGGCCGAGGAGCTAATAGAGAAGGCGTTAAAAAGAACAGAAAGGGAGCTTGAGCTAAGCAAGGGCGTGGAGGCCCAGTGTAGCGACCTTCAGGCTCAACTGGTTGAACTGCGTGGCCAGTTGAACGGATGTCAGCTCGAGATTCATACACTAGTGGGAGAGATTGGTGAGAATCAATAGATACTCGAGCAGATGGAGTCTTCTCTATTAGATGCTCAGAGAAAGATCGACATTCTTGAGCTAGCAAAAGGACTCTCTGTTCTGAGCGGGAAAATGATATATCGACAACAAGGGCTAAGGAGGACCGACTTGAGGAGAGGATCGAGGAGCTAGACAAGGAAAACTTTGAACTGCATGATTGAGTTGCTACTCTGGAGGGCGAGAAGGTCCAACTTCTCGCGCGACCTACTCCGTCGAGTGCTTATGAGTATCCTTACATCCCTCGGGAGCTATATAGGGAGTGAATCTATGCTGAAGCACGTTGTACGTACTCTACGACTAGCATGTGGTAGCCATTATTTTAGAAACGACTCTCGAGGATGCTCGAGTTAAGGCTCTCGAGGCTCGGCTCGCTTGTGATTATGATTCTGCTACACCTCAGCCTGGTGAGGAAGATGACATAGATCGGCTCGAGGATGATGCATGGTATGATTCTGCTTACCCTCAGGGCGAGGATGGAGAGGATACCGGAGGTCAAGATGGTGATGGCCATTAGTTTATGTTTCAACTTGTTGTAGTTTTTGTTGGCGTCTTAAAACACTTTTGTGAAGAACTCTTTATCTAAATATGAATATCCAAGTTGAATTTTTTTTTACATGTGTCTTTTTCATTTCGGCATTTCGTTTCTATACTTGTTTTTGCTTCTGTACTTGTGAAGTCATTCTTTAGGTGGTTGTGGCCTTTGGGCCATATTGGTCCTTTATTTACACAAGTCGAATATATCTCTTAGTCAAGATGTGGCCGAGGATCGGTAGGTGTTGTTCGAGCTAGTCGAATGCGTCTTTATGTTAGATTGCGGCCGAGGGCCGATAGGTGTTGTTCGAGCTTCTTCGAACTTAACCGTTTATTGAATCACCGCCGAGGGCCGATAGGTGTTGTTCGAGCTTGGTCGAACTTAACCGTTTATTAAGTCATGGTCGAGGGCCCGATAGGTGTTGTTCGATCTTTGTCGCACTTAACCGCTTATTAAGTTACGGTTGAGATCTGATAGGTGTTGTTCAAGTTTGTCAAATTTAACCTTTCGTTAGATTATGGACAAGGGCCAATAGGTGTTGTTCGAGCTTGGTTGAACTTAACCTTTCGCTAAATTACGGCCGAGGGCCGATAGGTATTGTTCGAGATTGGTCGAACTTAACCTTTCATTAAATTATAGACGAGGGCCAATAGGTATTGTTCGAGATTGGTCGAACTTAACCATTCATTAGAGCAATTTCGATAAACAATAATTTCTATTACTTTGATGTCATTGCTCTGATTACATTATTCTGCCCTTGGGCAATTTGGATAGCGTTACAAGTTTTGGGCGTTGTTAGGCGTTCCACTCCCAGTCCCAATATATCTAGTTCCTTCATTGTTCGACTTGGAGAATCTTGAGGAGTCGGGCAATAAAAAATTTGTGTGATCTCATATACTTCAACTTGAAGTGTCCCACTCATCGCCTCATTAAAACTTCCTTGATAAAACTCTATTGGGACAAAACTCAAGTGAGGGAAAAAAGAATATGACTTATGGGGCGCTTCTCGTTTCTTAGAAATTGAAGTACTTGAGGTGGCTGATATTTCAATTGTTTGGTAGGAGCTTCCCTTCCATGGTTTCCTATTGGAACAAGCCTTTGTCTGATTTGCCTATAATCTTGTACGGTCCATTCCAGTTCGTTCCCAATTTGCCTTCTCGTGGATCCCCGTTTGCTTGGGTTTTGGCTTTGAGCACATAGTCTACGACGTTGAGTAATTGAACCTTTGCTTTTTTCCTGTAGTAGCATTCTGCTTATTGTTTCTGAGCGACCATCCTTATATACGCCATGTCCCATCGCTCCTCGATCTTGTCGAGATCTTTTCTCCTATTCTCGTCGTTACCGGTGTCGCTTTCATGGGAGTACCTTTGGTCGAGTTCTTCGACTTCGACCGGTGTGACTGCTTCTGTTCTGTAGATGAGGGAGTAAGGTGTCTCTCCTGTGCTCATCTTCGGGGTAGTTCTGTGTGCCAATAATACTTCTAGGAGTATTTCCGGCCACAGTCCCTTGGCCTCTTCAAGTTTCTTCTTCATGATGTTTAATAGGGTCTTATTGGAGGATTCTACTTGCCCATTGCCGGCTGGGTGATAAAGAGGTGAAAGTATTCTCTTAATGTGCCATTTCTCGAAGAATTCGGCGGTTTTCCTTCATGTGAACTAGGGCCCTTTGTCGCAACTTATCTCTTTGGGTATGCTGAATCGGCAGATGATGTTTTTCCAAATAAAGGTGATTACCTCTTGTTCACGCACTTGGGCAAATGCTCCTGCTTCCACCAATTTAGAGAAATAGTCTGTTAAAACTAAAATAAATCGTACATTACCTCACCCCAGTGGGAGTGCACCCACGATGTCCATTCCCCAGGTAATAAATTGCCATAGAGAGCTGACCGAATGAAGGTGTTCGCCTGCTTGGTCGATTATTGGGGCGTACTTCTGACATTTCTTGCATTTCTTCACGAACTCTGATGCGTCTTTCTTCATGGTGGGCCAATAGTACCCGTCCCGTATGAGGCACCTTACGAGTGCTCGATCACCGGAATAAGCACCGCAATGGCTTTCATGGACTTTCTCGAGAACGCTTTGGGTTTGGTTTAGGCCTAAGCACTTTGCCAAAGGGCCACCATACGTTCTCTTGTATAAGTCATTATGAAGGAGGTCGTATCCAGCCACTTGCATTCTTAGTTTTTTAGCTTCCTTTCTATCATTTGGGTGGATGCCATCCTACAAATATGTAACAATACAATTGCACCACACCCAAGTCAAATTTACAGATTTTACCTCGATTTGATCTATTGACGAGTTAAGGAGATGGACTACGCTTCTGTCTCTGACCATTATGCTTTTGGTGGCGGCGGCCAATTTGGCGAGGCCATCTGCTTCGATATTGTGAGTTCGTGGGATCTGGTCAAGCTGGCATTCGTCGAAATTGGGCAACAATTTACAGATCTCAACTTGATATTTTTGCAACCTTTGTTATTTGATTTGGAAAGTCTCTATAACTTGGTTGACTACGAGTTAAGAATCACAACGGAGTTTCAACCGCTTCGCCCCCTATTTGAGTGACAATCTCAAACTTGCAATTACGGTCTCATACTCAGCCTCGTTGTTAGTCATATCCAGGCATCTTAAGGACTGGCAAATTACTTCGTTGGTAGGGACCTAGAGTACGTGTCCCAGTTGGACCCAGAAACATTGGATGCGTCGTCAGTGTCCAAGACCCATAGGTCTTGTGTTTGAGGAAAAGCTTGAGCGGCTTCGTTCTCGACCTCAGACATTACTTTTGCGCTAAATTCTGCGATGAAGTCCACGAGCACTTGCGACTTTATCGTTGTTTGAGGCTGGTATGTGATATCATGGTCACTTAGCACGATGGCCATTTGGCCGGCCTCCCCAATAGCTCAGGTTTATATAAAATGCTTCTTAAAGGGAAAATGGTAATGACTGAGATAGGGTGGCCCTGGAAAGAGAATCTAAGCTTTGGTGAAGCTAAGACCAAGGCCTAGGCCAATTTCTCAAGGTGTGGGTAACTCGTCTCAGCATCGACAAGTGTTTTATTGATGTAATAAATAGAAGATTGTGTAACTTTGTTTTCTCAAACCAAGACCGCACTTACTGCTACTTCGGAGACAATGAGGTAGACGAGGAGGTGCTCCTCGGGCTCGAGCTTCGAGAGTAAAGGTCGCGATGACAAATACACCTTCAGTTCTCGCAGTTCTTGCACGCACTCGGGGGTCCACTCGAGGCCATTATACTTTTTGAGTATGCCAAAAACCCTATGACATCTATCGTACGACCGCGAGATAACTCTTGATAGGGCGGTAATTTGACCTGTATCTTTGGACTTTCTTCTTAGTAGTCAATTGCTCAGGTATCCTGCTGATAGCCTTGATTTGATCTGGGTTGAGTTCAATTCCTCGCTGCAATACTAAGAAGCCAAAAAATTTCCCGAGGCTACGCCAAACGCGCATTTCTCAAGGTTTAGATTCATCCCGTACTGTTTTAGCATATCAAAAGCTTCCTTCAAGTGGTCGATGTGATCCTATGCCCTCACGGATTTGACTAACATGTCGCCGATATATACCTCCATGATTTTGCTGAGTTGGTCTTTGAACATTTTTGTGACTAACCTCTGATAGGTAGCACCTGCATTCTTCAACCCACACGACTTGACCCTATAACAATATGTTCCCCTATGGGTGATGAACGTAGTTTTTCTTGGTCTTCTTCTTCCATGAGTATCTGGTTATAGCACGAATATGCATCCAGGAAACTTAGCAACTTGTGCCCCGCTATTGCGTCTATGAGTTGATCGATGTGTGGTAATGATAATGAATCTTTCGGGCATGCTTTGTTTAGGTTTGTGAAGTCCACACACATCCTCCATTTCCCATTTTTCTTTTTGACCATCACCACGTTAGCTATCCATTTGGGGGTACTTCGATTCCCTGATGGAGCTGTTCGCTAGTAGCTTCTTTATTTCCTCGTGGACAACATCATTAATGGCAGGGTTGAACTTTCATCAAACCTGCCTTACCGGGGGATAGAAGGGTTTGACGTTCATTTTGTGTGTGGCGATCTCATTTGGGATGCCCGGCATATCTGCATGGCTAAAGGCAACCAAATCTCCGTTAGTTATTAAGAATTGATTAAATTTACCTTATTCTCGGAGCTTGTAGCCGATGTAGGCCTTTTTATTGAGTTCGTTGTGGTCTAATTAAAAGGGGTCGAGGTCATCTATGGTTGATTTTACGGCTTCGACCACTTCGGGGTCCATAATGACTTTCCTAGCTCCATTTTGTGGCGACCTCGACCATGATAATTGCTATGCTTCATTTTCCTTATCTTTTTTTTGTTGAGTTGTCGTGCTGTCCATGGCAATTCGATAACAGTATGGATGTGCGATGTTCACCTCATATGCTGAATATTCCCGAAGGTCTTGGGAATTTGATCACTTGGTATAAGCTGGAGGGGACGACTCTCATAGGGTGTATCTATGGTCATCCCACTGTGGCGTCGTACGTGGTGGCCTGGTCCATGATATGGAACATTTTCTCCAAAGATACCCCACCGGCGAGGATGGGGAGTGTAATTTCTCCCGAAGTCCGTTCGACTGCATTGTTAAAATCAGTTAGTGTGATACAATGTGGCACTATCTTATACTCGAGTTTCATCTGGGCGAGGAATCGGGGATGGATGATGCACGCTCTACTTCCATCATCTACCACGATACATTTAACATTAGTATCTAAAATTCATAAAGTAATGACTAGGGCATCACTATGAGGGAAAGTCAAATCATCGGCATCTGACTCGTCGAAGATGATAATTTCTTCGAGTCCTTTATACTGTTCGTGGGTGATTGATCTTTTGAGATTGTGGGTGGCGGTGTACTAGTCGCTGTTGATGGTCACGTCTTCGCTGCCATCAATAATCGTATTGATGGTACGAGCTGGTGAGGGTGGCTTTGGCGGGCCCTTGACGTTCTCGACCCCTGGCGAAGGTGTTCCTGCCTTTGTCGCCGAGCAGTTCTTTGAGGTGCCCATGCTGTATCATGTTCTCTACCTCTTTCCTTAGGGTGATGCAATCTTCTATTTTGTATCCGTGTTCCTGGTGGAATTCGCAGAGGGTGTCAGATTTCCTAGTGCTCGGATCAGACCTTATCTTTGGAGGCCACTTCACCTTTGTTTCAAGCTTCTCAAGGGAGTAGACCACCTCTGTAGGTGAAACACAAAAATTGTGAGCATATAACAAATGGGGCATACCTCTCTCATTCCTGTGAGTCCCCGATCTCAGCCTAGATGGTCCATCATCACAGCGAAAGGAGGGAAGAGCGGGTGCCCTGACAGAGGGCTGATGTCGTTCCCTGTTTGGCCGCGACACTGGGTGATATTTCCTCGTATTATCTCTTCGTTCTTTCCTGAGCTCAATTTGTACCAAGATGATTCATCGAGTTGGTCCATTTAGGTCGTCATTATCTGGTTGGACCTCGACACAGTAGGCGTTATGAATTTCATCCCAAGTTGTTGGAGGATACTTCATTAATTGGCTCAGCAACTTTCTCCTCGCTCTTGAACCCTCTCTACTCAACCCGTTCTGAAAGTCTGCGTCGGCCATCCCTTCGGACACATCTGGTAAGGTCATCCTTACCCTGTTGAACCGGGCGAGGAAGTCCCTCTCCTAGGGATTGTTTGATAGCGAAGATGTCATTTACTCTTGCTTCGGCTTTCTTAGCCCCGGCATGTGCCGTCATGAACTTGTCGTCCATTTATTCGAACGTTTCTATGGAGAGGGTTGGTAGCTATGAATAACATATTAATGCCCCTCCAGTGAGGGTTTCGCCAATTTTTTTCAGCAAAATAGAGGACACTTGCTCCTTGGTGAGGTCGTTTCCCTTCACAGCGGTGACGTAATGAGTGGTCTTCGAGGTCGGTTGTCCCATCATATATTCTGAGATATGGTGGTATTTTGAAGGTCTTTGGTATGGCATGTGGGGTCGCTTCCTCGCTATACGGCTGTTCTATGAACCTACAGGTTTCCCTTTTTGGCACTAGTTTAGGGGAGCCAGGTATCTTGTCTACTCGTTCCTGGTGTTCTTTAATTTGGTCTCTGAGCACCTTGTTCTCATTCTCCATTTCTTCCATTCTTTTCAAAACTGCAGCGAGGACGCTGTCACCTGCACTGTCAATAACATCGTGAGTTTTACCTGGAGTTGGAGTATGATTGGTCGTCATGTTCATCCCCTCACTATATTGCGTGGGCTCTTGTGATTTTTGTAGTTGTTCCTGGAGCTTGTTTGCTGCGTACGCTGGACTTCAAGGAGTTTCTTCATAGTAGGTGGCGTCCCCTCTCCCGTGGACGTGGAAGGTCTTTTCCCATTTGGTTTAGTAGTGTTGTAGAAAGGTGGGGTGACCTTTATCGTCTGGGAGAGGCCGTAGGCATTACCCCCTCATCATGGGTGTCGTAACCTTCGTTGATAGCATTCATGAGGTTGAAGGGAACATTATATATTGCCCTCACTGCATTTCCTTGGTTACTTGGCATGAAATTTTTGTACGTGCAGAGAGGATAAGTAAACTTTGTGGCTTATTAGATTAGAAAGTCATGTGAGTTGTAGATTTAATGGAAACTAAAAGATTAGCTAAGAAAATTTCCAAGAACGGCGCCAAATTGTTTGACCTAAAATTTAGATTTAGGTTTAATCAATCAGATTTTCTGACAGATTTGAGTTAATTTTATCCAACAATAATATTCAGAAGGTCATTTGAATGATTTTGTGATAAAATGACTCAAGTGCCGTCGGATAATAATAAAAATGCAGTAAAGACAGTATTTAATGGCCCAAGAGCAAAGAAGATAGCATTCAACAGTACTAAATGAAGTATAATGGCATTAAAGTAAGGCAAGTGCGGTAACCAAAAAAGGGTTGGATTTAATGATATTGCCCCCCTGAAAATGATAAGTGATTGATGAACCTTTGAATATTCGTTTTCTTCTTTGATCGTGGGATTAAAGTTAGAATCAGATCTAAGAAAAAAAGGTATATTTTGTATGTGTATGAAGCGAGTAGAGAATGTCAAAGTGTTGTTCTTTTACAATGAATGTGCAATCTCCTCCTATAACTATGTCTCTTTCTTTTATAAGAGGACATGTGCCACAAAACCCTAATAGTACGGATTCCGGGAATATTCACTGAAATATTCTCTTTAAAGTCTTATCCCTAAAACTAGCTGTTACTGCTCCGTTTAAGGAGAGTGCTCGTCCTTGACCTTGATCTCTGTTGACTCCTCGACCTGGCCTTCATCATTTGTTGAACTCATGCCGATGACACGTGGCAGCCTTCGAAGGTTCTCCTAATGTTGGTTTGGCTTTCACATAACTAGGATAATTTTGGCCCATACAAAAAATATAATTCTATCAAAGACCGTCGAAGGCACATTAGTAAAAGTAAAATGCATATTCTTTTTTGTTTATTCTCGAATTTTGAAGCAGTAAATTATTAGCATATACATTCAGGTTACATTGTTCTAATTTTTAAATGTTTTTCATATATATATATATATATATATATATATATATAGCCTTTCTTATTTATTAGAACCAAAAATTTACAACTAGAAAATATGGATCATGTTACTCAAAACGAAAGTCTATACAACCTCGAGNTTAAAATAAGTACTATTATTTTCTTTTTTAGTTTTATTTTACTTACGTTAAGTTTAGTAAGTACAAGTTAAATTATTAGTACTATATACTATTACTAGGTTACTATTGTTACTTAATTTTAATTATTTATATATATATATATATATATATATATATATATATATAGCCTTTCTTATTTATTAGAACCAAAAATTTACAACTAGAAAATATGGATCATGTTACTCAAAACGAAAGTCTATACAACCTCGAGTAGGAGCTCTAAATAAATCTTTTGCAAACAATAAAAAAATTAAGCCAGAAAATATGAATTCTTTAAACAAACAATTACTATTCTAGTTGAGTTAGATGATAAAATTCAAAAAGTAGTTAGTGAAAAATGTAACATAGATACTCAAGAAAATAAAAAATTTACAAATGATTCCCAATAGACTTCAAATAAAATTATATATGAATATTTTTCAAAACTATTATAATTAAGGCCCCTTATTACAGTTGGCTTTAGGCCACCAAATATGTTGAGTCGCCCATGCCCCAAACCACATTTATTCTCTCTTTTTTCTCTTCATCATTTCCCCAAACAATATGGTGCTTCGACAATGCCTTCCCATGCTTTTGGTCCTACACGTAAGAACTTAAATTTTGCTTGTGAATGCAGGTGTATCTTTATTTTCACATACGTAGGAATTACACACACACACACACATATATATATATATATATATAATAGTAATAATAAAAATTCATAACATTTCATTATCTTACTCTTTAAATTTTAAAATGGAAATATTGGTATAACATGACGATTGAGATATCTCAAGTTAATATACACTGATACTGTTACTTCACAAGTAGTCGTCAATGAATTTACTTAGGGGTGACAAAACTAGCCCAAACCCGTTTGACCCGCCCAACCCGCTCAAGTTTTAATGGGTTTGGGCTGGAACGGTTTTAAAGATGGGCTGTCTTGGGCTAGCCCAAGTTATCCCATCAAAAATCATCAGCCCAAATGGACCCATAATGATGCCCAACCTTGACCCATGAAAATTACTCATTTTGTGAAAAAGAAAATACTTTTTCTACATCATGAAAAGAAAGTACTCATTTTAAGAAAAAATAAATAGTATTCCAACATCATGAAAAGAAAGTACTTATAAATACTTTTTCTACATCATAAAAAGAGAATATTCATTTTCTTGAAATGAAAAAGAAAATACTCTATCTATAACATCAAAAAAAAATACTTTTTCTACAACAGAAAAAGAAAGTACTCATTTTGTAAAAAAGAAAATACTTTTTTTACATCATGGCAAGAAAGTACTCTTTTTGTTGAAACAAAAGAAAATACTTTTTCTACGATATGAAAAAAAATACTCATTGAGAATATTGCAAAGATTTGAGTCAATTTGGGTAGGTTGGGTTGCAACCCATTGTTAGCCCATCTGAACCCAGCACATCATAATCATAAACTTTGGGCAGGACTGGGCAATGACCCATTTAACGAGTCAGCCCATCATGACAGCCCACATACAACCCAAATAGTCCATTTGCCACCCCTAAATCCACTATATAAATAATCAAATAAAGTTATTTTCTTTTTCGCCTTCCTTTGTTGCTTTGTTGGTACTTGGTACTCGGTAGTAAAAAGTTATATTATTTGCTTTCAACTTTCTTGGAATTAAGAGGAAATTTCTAGTTCATCAATAAAAGAGTTGTTTATTGTGAATTATGTGTGGCAAATGGGCGGGTCAAAAATGGGTAAGGAAAAAATGAATAAAATATTCGACCCAATCCATATTTAAACGGATTGAAAATATGCTATCCGACGGATAATATAGATATCCAAATTCTCTGTGACTTCTTGAATATGATCACTTTTCGGAGAATTCCAATAGTCTCCAAAATTTGAGGAATCCCCAATTTGATTCTTTACAAATGTAAAGTTAAACTCATTGGTTAAGTGAATAATATGGATCTTATTCATATTTGTCCCATTTTATAAAAACCTTATTATTTAATCCCTTTTTAGTGAATAATGGGTGGATAATTATTATTTTTAACCATTTTGCCACCACTAATATAAATCAAGATATTATATACGTATGAATAGGCAACTCTAGATCTAATCAGGGCCGGCTGGAGGGTCAAGCCAGTAAAGCAAAGGCTTTAGACTCCCTAACTTTTGAGGCCCCGTTTTAATTAATAATATAGTTTTTATAGTTAAATATTCTATTGATTATTGTATGGTAAAAAGTACCGTATAAAACTTTTATTTAAAAATAAAAGAGAACCATTTAGCCATGTGATTGTAATCAAGTGTTTTAGTGTCACAACCCGGAATTTCCACCTTCGGTATCGTGATGGCGCCTAACATTTCACTTTCTAGGCAAGCCAATATTAGAGAATCTTTAAGCCAATTTTAATCAATTCAATAAGTAAAACCAAGTAAACCGAAATGAAACAAAAACAAAGTACGAAGTGGCATAATAATCAACAATATCTAAGTTCAACTCGGATCTGGAGTCACAAGTACACGAGCTTCTAGAGTCTCTACAAATAGGGTTTGAAATAAGTACAACTGTCTCGAATGAAAAGAACAATAAATAGGGAAAATGGAAGGGGACTTCAAGGTCTGCGGACGTCAGCAGATCTACCTCAAGTCTCCAAATGAGCTGATCTGAGCCGATACGCCTCACAGACAGTAGGGGCCAGTACCAAAATTTGCACAAAAAGTACAAAGTGTAGTATGAGTACAACCAACCCAATGTACTCCGTAAGTGTCGAGCCTAACCTCGACGAGATAGTGACGAGGCTATGACAGGACACCCACGTAATTAAACATGTGCAGATAACAATATACGTACAACATAACAACAAATAAAGGATAAACATGTACATTGGGAGGGGACATGCGAAAGGGCACAAGATACGGTAACTACATTAAGGAATGATAGCAAGAAACAGTCAATAAACCTTCAATATTACTCAGTGAATACATATATATCTTAACTTAAGATTGACTATTCTAGCTTAATTCAAATTAAATTTTTTTGAATCCTTTTATTCGCGAGGAGCTGGATGAGAAGAAACTCTCACGTCCGGTTATGTAGTAGAGATGGAATTCAGAAACAACCATCAACTATAAAATAAACATAATGAATAAAACTGTACGGCAACACCCTTCATGCTTTTACTCTCAATCTCACTATGAAACAGTAATAATGACACGACATTACCCTTCGAGCTTTTACTCTCAATTTCATCATGAAATAATAGATACGACACAACATCACCCTTTGTGCTTTAACTCTCAAACACGACACGGCATCACCCTTCGTGCTTTAACTCTCTTCCTCACTATGTATAAATCAATAATTGCAACAACAATCGGCACGACATCACCCTTTGTGCTTTAACACTCTCCCTTACCATGTAATAATGAACATATAAAATTTTTTGCAGATAGAACAAGCAAGAATAAACCTTACATCAACAACAGTTCCACAATACCAACCTCAGCTTCAAGAAACAATACTCAATTATCACCAATAGCCGTAAATGCAGAAAGAACGATCAATTTAGTAATAAACTAGTCTAAGCATGGATATCATAATCAAAGAAGAGAGTAAATTACAAGAAACAAGTCCCACCCGCATGCTTTAACCCAACAACAACGTATAAGTACTCGTCACCTCACTGTCGACGCCCCCTTTTCTCGCGAAATCGGGTTTACGACATCCGGGAAGACAACTCTATTCCCGTTTGGGACTTGGGTTTTTGGATTTGAAGAGTCGCCACCTAATGATTAAGTGCATTAGGACACTAAGAAGGGTTTTTGAGTTGGAAAACCAGAGTTCGGGTAAGGGCTAGAAATTATCTCAAGGGGAAGGTGTTAGGCACCCCTCAAGATCCACTAGTGTGGTTCCCGGCCATGCTATGTTGTGACTTTAATGCAAATAGATACACAAATGATTTTACACATAAGGGTTGTAAATAGATACGTGACAAGTATGTGGGATCAAGGTCTAGATGATCTACAATTTTTTTAGGGGGGGGGGGGACTAAACGCAGAAAATTAATCAATATATTGAATAGACAAAGGAGAAAAATTTGGAAGAAAAGGCATAATGCAGTAAAATTAAGGAGGAGTTTTGAGTAGTTGAAAAGACAGGATTTTATAGATATTAAACAAAGTTGTACAAGGAAAGGGGTCCTAGGTTTATAAATCACATGGATCATCCACACAACACCGGTAATCAATCGTACGCGTAGTGTTATCGTGTGATCATCATCGCCATGTCTACCCTTCCCACCCCGTTAAGGTATTAAGCGCGAAATAGTCTCGTTTACTTATGCATGCTATTACCCATCCCACCTATCGGTCCTGGAGGCTTTTAGGACTACTAATCCTAAAGGGAGGAAGCATGGCTTTTCAGAGGTTTAAAAGGTTAAAATACTAAGGCGTCAAGCAAAACACATGAAAGCAGTTATGGGAGCACAAAACAATTAAGGCTCAGATAAACCTTCTTTAATCATAGAAAATCATGTAGTTTAGCATGTCTTACATGTACTGATTAGGTCAAAATTATGCTTAACGTTAGGCAAGCTGGTTCATTACATATTTTCAGGCAAGAAGTTCACATTAGGCTCGCCTGGCTGCAACTTATCGAAGACCAGTGCAATTAATTAACTACATTCTTGTTTGCCTACGTGATGGACTATAGGCATGGCATCTACTGGTTTCAGGAATAAAGAAATAAACTGATTAAGAAAGTTGCCAGTTTTAACAGATGGTGCGAGTTCTGTAATTAGTGCTAATCTTAAAACGAGTGATTCAGATTTGATTGATAGTTCCTATAGGCATGCTTTCTAGCGTCGTTAATTTAAACACTTTTTACAGGCGTAGCAAGAGCGCAGAAATCCTATTGGCATGGTATCTGAATGCTGTTAGTTTTTAATCCTATAAATAGGTTTGCCTAGTGAACAATGCATGCGTAAAGTCTGGATTTCTGGTTACTTATAGGCGTGGTATCCATATGGAGACGCGAAATTCCTATAGACATGGTATCCATATGGATGCATAAACCTATAGACATGATATCTATATGGATGCAAAAACATATAAACATGGCATCTACGTGTGATATGCAAATGTGCAAAGCTGTAGGCAAGATACATGAGTACAGAAGTGTGGTAATTCCCTATGAGCATGATATCTACCCCTTTGCATGCATGGTTACCCTTTCCTTTTCACTAATCTCCCCAGAGGTTATCACAAAATTTTATTACAGACCAAGATGAATCGAAAACGGGAAATAAAATTACAATCATAACTCTTAAGCTGCATCCAAGGAGCCTAATTCAAACCCAAGGTCTAACAATACGATATGAGTCAACTGCCAAGATCAGGTTCCAAAGCCTCTCTCTTATCCGGGATGTGTCAAAGTTCCAAGGAATTTCAAGAACTCCAGGCAATTCTCACACCCAGATATCAGAACTGAATGAAAGTGCAGCGTGGAAGGGTCAGCCCTCCAATGTCCAAGTTCAGAGGGAGCTCAAGGTCCCAAGGCAAGGCTCATTAGAGGGGGGCAGAACTTAGAGTCTAGGAACAAGTATAAGTGCAGTTGAGGGATATAAGGATGCCAAGGCAGGCTGGTGGTCATGCCCAGCAACATAAAATGCTAGCACACCCCTGACCAGCCCACTAGCCAAACATTGGAGAGTTAGGACCTATTGAAGGTCAGGTTCAACCCTGGACAGCAATTTGGATGCTGCCAGGCCAGACCTTAACTCAAACACACATAAGGGAATGGGGATGGGAAACTGAAAGAGCTTAGGACCCAAAAGGTCCAGTTTACATCCATGGACAATAATTTTGTATATTACCATGTTTTTTAAACTATAGCTCAAACACATAGGGGCACTTGGGGAATGGGATTCATTGCAAGACATAAGCAAGATATAAGCACATTACACAAAGGTTAAATTCTACAGGCAGTAAAGTAAGCATGGACAGGAGAATTAGTAAGTAAACACATTAGAGTTGATGCTGGAATTAAAACTAGGACATACCAGTTTCATAAAGAGACAAGCAAAAGAAAGCAGAAGTCTTGCAAATAGGCCACAGTACAAGCAACAAGAGAGAATACTTTTTGAGTGTGAGTGTGAGTTCAGAAAACTACAATGTTGGTGTGTTGTGTTAATAAAAGAGCATGTATTTATAGTTTGAAAACAGGCAAGGAATAAGGCAAAGAAATAACCATGTACCAATTAGAATCAATCAGTAGAAGAACTTCCTTTAATTAAGGAGTTCAAACTTAAATGGTAATGAACAAAAGAGGATTTAACGAAAGAGATCAAGTAAGCATCTTGTGCAAAGTAGGCAATTAGGGGTAAATACATAGGAGTTTAATTAAGGGAAGAAATTTTGAAATACACGGTTAAACAAATAAGGTAAGAACCAATCAGCACCCAATAAATCAAGGAATCAGAGATTTGCAACTATTGGCTCATGAATAACCAAGTCAGAAAGCCTAAGGAAAAGGTTTTACTTAAGAAGAATCAGTAGCAATCAATTAACCCAAAAAAAAGGATTCTGATTCGAACACAAGTTGGAAAACCTTTTGAAGAAAGATTTTAACACATATAAAAGGGGTTGTCATGCTAATCAGAGGAGTCTAGTATAGAAGAATTCATACACAAAAGGATTCAAACTCAGTACATGGATCCCAAGTGAGTTTGAGAGAGTCCAGGGCTCAAATAGAACCCTAGTCCAAACACACAAGACCAAACTCGCCAAAAACCCCAAATCCTAGGGTTTTCGACTTGAATCAAATTCAAAGAAGAGGAAACAAGCAGATACAGTAGAAGGTTTAATGCAAACAGAGTCATGGAATTAATTCGAAACACAATGAGAGTAGAAGAAACAGTAGAGGAAAATATGCTTAAGCAGGCATAGTAAGAACACTTAACGAACATGGTAGAAAAATACAGTAGGCGAAGCATATCAAGTCGTAATGGAAGGCAAGTAGCAGAACATAGCATGTGAAAAGAAAACATAGCACAGAAACATAGCATGTGAAAACATAGCACAGAAACATAGTAGAAGGAAGAACAAAATATAGCAAACATAGTAGAAGAACATGTGTAAAAAAAAAAGAGAAAACATAAGAATATGGTAGAGACAAACATACACGAGAAAGGGAGATGAAAGATCGGAAAACACGTAAGCATTTTTTTCAGAAACCCTAAATCAGAAAGAAGTGACTTTTGGAAAAAGAATCTTATAAAGAAGAGTTGGGAAAACCTTTTAAAAACTCAAAGTAAGCATGAATACACACAGATCTGAAGAGAATTGGAGAAAAACCTCGAACAGCTAGGGTTTCAGGTGAACCCTAGAACGAGAAAGGCTTCGAAAAATGTCCGATCTAAGTCGGATAAGACTGGAAGCAGGCTCAGGAGGCTAAGATATGCCGGAGCCAAGCCGGAGATGGCCGGAACCCTCAAGTTGGCGGAGATCTGGGTGGAGACCTTTGAGGTCTAGCCTCAAACCTTCAAATACCAAGCGCACAAGAGCGATAGGAGGTGAGTATGAGGGTTTCACGGCCTGAGAAGCCATGGAAACCGGCAAGAATCGAAGGGATTAGGGTTAGCCTGGGTGGCGGCGACTAGGGTTTGCAGAGAGAATGGGAGAGGAAGGGAATTCAAGGGCAGCGGGTAGAGGGAGATGAATTAGGGTTGGGGAGTTTGGTAAATTAAAAAGGAAAGGGTGTATTTGGGCCGTTGATCTTTTAGATCAACGGCTGTGATTAGAAGGGGTTAGGTGGGAGACCGGGTGGGTCGGTTCAAACGGGTTGTTGGGCTAGATTAATTGGGTCTAAAATTGGGCTAATTTGGGGGTCATATGTGGCTACAATTGAAATAAAATTTGGCTAGCACTTAATGGCCATTTTTCCCCTTTTTTTATTTTATAAAATAGTGAGAATGATTTTTAAAACAAATTAAAAGCACTTATGTAATTAATAATGTATAAACATTAATCTAAAAATAATGGAAACGATTTTATAATTGTAAAATGCTGTTAATTGTAAAATTATCTATAATTGCAATTATATGAAATTTAGTTTTAAAAATGCCAAATAAATCTGTAAAAAATATGCAAAAATCACCTTAATTATATTTTTGTGTAAATATGAGAATAAAAATGAATTATTCACAAAATGATAATTTTTTGGGAATAATTATTGAATTTTGTAGTATTAAAATAGACAATAAATTGGTTTTAAAAATCTTTAAAATTTTGGAAAAATACCAAAACACTTGGGTATGCTCATATATGCATATATATGTTATTTTGAAAGTATTTTGAGTATAAAAATATCTAGGAAAAATTGGGTATCAACACACGTAATTCGAAAAGTTTGATTGATGTATATTTGCAACCTTTGATTGATGAGCTAAAACAATTGTGGTATGATGGTGTTGAAACATATGACATATCAACCAAGCAGAATTTCAATTTGCGTGCTAATTTAATGTGAACTATTAACGATTTTCCTGCGTATGGAATGTTGTCTGGGTGGATGACTGCTGGGAAGCTAGCTTGTCCTTACTGCATGGAAAATAGTAAAGCGTTCACTTTGAAACATGGACGAAAGCAATCATGGTTTGATTGTCATCGTCAATTCTTGCCTCATGATCATGAGTTTAGAAGGATGAAAAATGCATTCAAAAAGAATAAAATGGAATATGATTATCCACCTCCGATACTTTCAGGTGAGGAAATTTGGGAGAGGGTCCAGAACTTCAGTAAAGTTACTGAAGCTACCTTATAGATTCCCCGGATATGGTGTTACTCATAATTGGACAAACAGAGTATATTTTGGGAGTTGCCTTATTGGAAGGATAATCTTCTTCGTCACAACCTTCATGTCATGTATATTGAGAAGAATTATTTTGATAATTTGTTCAACACAGTGATGGATGTTAAAGGTAAGACAAAGGATAACCCGAAGGCTAGAATGGACATACAAGAATATTGCAGGCGGCCTGAATTATACTTGCAGACAACAAACAATGGTAAGGTGTTCAAGCCCAAAGCAAGTTACACATTCACTTTGGAGGAAAGACGGCAAATTTGTGATTGGGTTACAAAATTGAAGATGCCTGAGGGTTATGCGTCGAATCTTGGAAAAAAAGTAGATATGGAGGTAGGGAAGTTGAGCCATTTGAAAAGTCATGACTGTCATGTTTTCATGGAGACCTTAGTGCCTATTGCATTTTGTGGTTTGCCTGAAAGAATCTGGAAACCCATCACAGAGATTAGTTTGTTTTTCAAAGACTTGTGTTCTACCACATTAAGGGAAGAAAACCTACTCCGGGTGGATCAGAACATTTCTGTAACTTCTAGTAAGATGGAAAAGATATTTCCATGTGGTTTTTTTGATGTGATGGAACACCTTCCAATCCACCTTGTACACGAGGCACGACTTGGAGGGCTTGTTCAATCCACCTTGTACACGAGGCACGACTTGGAGGGCTTGTTCAATGCAAAGGAAACTACTCATTTTTGTTCTTATTATTTTGAGAGTAACGTGCCATATTCTAGGAATATGCCCAATAGGCACACAGTCGAATGTGTGAATGATCCATTATATCCGCCAATGTCCATATTCAATCAACCAGGCCGATGTTCTAAGGATGTTAAAAAGTGAAGTTTGAGTGATATAGAGTACAAGTCAGCTACACTTCATGTGTTGCTAAATTGTCCCGAAGTTGTACCATTTTTCAAGTAAGTATTGATTTATTAGTTATCAAAATATAAAATTTACTGTGATTACATCTTGATGCAACTACTAAAAATATTTGATGTGTCACAGTCACTTCGTGGGTCAATGTGGCCATGATGCTGTATATACGAGATTTGATACGTGGTTCAAACAATTTGTAAGATTATCCTAATAATGTTCTGACACTATGTACGTAAATAATGTTTGTAAGTTATGCTAACTTATGAATTCTTTTAACACTATGTAGGTAAATAATCCAAATAATGGTGTAAACCAATTTTTGAAAGATATATCTTGGGAACCTGGGCTTGAGGTCACAACAATGTCTAAGTATGTAGTGAATGGTTATAAGTTCCATACAGAGGATTGCTCTAAAAATAAAAATAGCAACAACAGCGGGGTGCGGGTTCAAGGTGGTGATGGCAACCAAGTTGGAGATATTGATTATTATGGTGTGCTCAAAGAAATAATATAACTAGAATATACAGGTTGGCCATTTAAGAAATTGATACTCTTTAGATGCAAGTGGTTTGACCCAAATCCAACAAGAGGTACAAGAGTACACAATCAATACAACATAATTGAGGTTAATCATACTAGGGAGTATGATCGCTATGATCCTTTCATAATTGCACATAATGTTAGGAAAGTGTATTATGCTCCTTATCCATTGCGGCGGAATAAGTCCGATTGGTGGGTTGTAATAAAAACTAAGCTTGTAGGTGGGTGGAAGTTGAGAATGTGTTAGATGTTGCATATCAAAACGATATCTCCAGTATTCACCAAATAGTGGACGATCAGCTAGAAAATGATTTGGAACATCCTGAACACATATTGGAAGAAGTTGATATAAATAAAGTAACAATTATAGAAAATGAGGACGAAGAATCAACTGATGAAGCTCAAACAAGTGAGGACGAAGAATTCTTAGACGAGGAACAATACGTCGATGAGCTTTAAAAAGTTGGTTTTTTAAATAGCTCTTGTTTTATAGCTAGTTTCTTATATGTTTCAATCTAAATATGTATTATATTATGCAGATGGCAGGCAAGGGTCAAGGTAACAATGACCCTACTGGTTCTCGGGGTCGAGAAAAGGCTAGGAAGGAAAAGAGGAGGGTAGTTAATAATACTCCCTCTTTTCCACCCTCTACAGAGATGCCTATGTCTTATCCTCCACCCCACGGCTATACTGAGCTGCCACAGCATCACGAGCCCTACACCTTCATGCAGACACCAAGTCTTTCATCACAGGGCCATAGGACTATACGTCCGACATACAGTCCAACTGCCTCACGACCACGTGGATCGCAGCCATCTACATCGCATGGATCGCAGCCATCTGCATCGCATGGATCGCATCCATCTATGTCACAGCCACATGGATCACAACCACTCGGGTCACAGCCATCAGTATCACAGCCACTTGAGGTCCATCCAGCTATGTCGCAGTCACAAGGATCGCAGCCATCTTCATCAGCGACTCCATCTATTTCAGGCCTTCGCCTGCGAGGTAGTAGCTCTGACCCCCCTACACCATCCACGCATGCCTCTGATATAAATGCTTCAGACGATGATGCTGATGATGACGAGGAGGTACATTATGATCAATATGGCAGGACTATCACAGTCCCTGAGGGTGATGGGCAAGAGTTATTTGTTATTTTTGCGTTTACTAGTTTATAAAGTTTTTACTAAGATATTAATGTCTTTTTATTGTTAAATTGCAGGTTCATCCCGAGTAATAGGACTACGAGGATAACCACCAAAGCCATCAGAAAGCTTTATGATGGCCCTTATGCGACTTGGACTGATTTCTCATTCTCGCTGAAGGAGCAAAATTTCAATCAATTTAAGGTATAAATATTCTTTTAAGCAGTTTAATAATTTATATTTATGATATTTCTTGTTTAATATTTAACTTTTGAAATACAAAGCAAGTGTGTATGGGAACACCGCTATAGCGCGGAAGTGGCTGCAAATTTTCATCACAAAGCTCGCAAGCAATTGTCGCATACTTTCCCCGAAGCTAGAAAGAAGAACAAGAAGCCTAACTGGTTACTTCAAAATTTATGGGATGATTTGAAAAGGCAATGGCTTACCGCAAAGTTCTTAGAGAAGAGCAAAAAAGGAAAGAAAGCTCGCGCAACTGAGAAGGGAGGCTCCTTGCACACTAGAGGTGTTACATCTCGCATTTTCGTACGTTAAAATTTCGTTTTTAGTTAACCGACGTAGACTCGGGGATGAGATCATCTTGACGTTAACGTACTTACGCTATTTATAACAAGCGATAAATAAGTGTTATGAAGGATAAAGGGGTACAAGGATTAAAAAAACTGAGTTTCGTTGAAAGTGGCCAATTTGGAATAAAATACGGGTCGAGCGATAATACCCGATAATTATGAACTAGTACCATGCAAGGTACCATATGACCAGGGTAGTATAATATATGAAGTATTTTAAAAATAAATAAGAATTTTAAGTAATTTGTGGTGATTGATTAATTACCGGGTAACAGGATATTACCCAGTTAGCTAATAAGTGGATAAAAAATTAATAAATAAAAGGTACCATATGACCACGGTTGTATAATATATGAAGTATTTTAAAAATAAATAAGAATTTTAAGTAATTTGTGGTGATTGATTAATTATCAGGTAACAGAATATTACCCAGTTAACTAATAAGTGGATAAAAAATTAATAAATTAACCCCCAAACGTGGCAAGAAGCGACAAACTTAGAAAATGACTAAGTAGTCATAATTCTAGGTGGCTACCTATGAATAACATAATCATGACTTAAAGATTAAGTCTTAGATAGACTTGTAAAAATCTTATCCATTCTGTCTTTAGCTTCAATTCACGTCTTTGGCTTGAAACCAAGAACCTTAGAAACAGAAAACATTTCGTCCAAATTCTTACCAAAATTTTGATTGAAATTTCAAAGACCAACCACAATTTCGTTTCTGAATTTCAAACTCCAACTCATTTCATTTTGAAGGCTTGCAACAGAACATTGGCCTCCTTTTCTGTTATTAATCCATGAGACTCGGTTTACTCCCTTGTAAAATATTCAAAGCAACAATTTGTCTTTGGTTTAAAACCAAAGACGTTGAGGCAGAAGCAAGTAATTTCGTTCAAGTGTCAAAGAATCCAAGGCAACAAATTTCGTTCATAAGATTTAAAGAAGCAGAAGCTTTATTTCGTACAAATAATTCAAGGAACACGTATGTTAAAGCCCTCTCTTCTTTCTTTTGGCATGTTCCAAATGATACTGAAGAAATGAGCAAACACACAGTTTCCATAAATTACTCTATTCATAGAAATAGTAGGGGTGTCTATATTCTTGATTCTCCATGAGAATTATTATTATCTTCTCTTCAGAATAATACGCCGTTGGAAAAGTTTATCTGGAAGGAAAATTGAGATTATTACATAATTTTTCATGATTTCACTCATTTATACATGGTCATTGACCCATGACCAGATGGCGTTATATACGCGTATATATGTAAATATATGTATATGGGGTATGGGAAAAGGTTACGGCGTTATATACGCACCACCACCTGATTAGCTGGTATATGTTGATGATGTTGCCCACAGTGGCCGAGATTATATGATGGGATGCCCTCAGTGGCTTGATGATATTATGTACACCCTTACCTATGCATGGCACGACATTTATGCGCATGTGCATGACATTATAAACATTTTAGAATTTACAAAGTTATTCAGATTTAAATATGTGTTTCTATATTCCATGTTTCATCTATGTCTTTTACGTACTAGTTTTCATGCCTTACATACTCGGTACATTTTTCGTACTGACGCCCTATTTCGCGGGGCTTGCGTTTCATGCCCCCAGGTGCAGGTAGGCAAGCTGACAGTCCCCCTTCTTATGATCCCTGATCAGTGAGAGTTGGCGTTCTCCATTTGATCTGGAGCTGCTTTTGATTTTGGTACGATACGTTTGTATATATATATATATATAGGTATATGGGTATGACGTGGCTCAGTCCCATCTTTGTACAGTCATGTTTCTGTTAGAGGTCTGTGGACAGTATGTCCAGTTGGGTTGTATGTGGCCTTGTCGGCTTTCAGTTTTGGATGTATAGTTGTCTATAGCAGCCTTGCTGGCTCGCCCACTGTATCCTGCATGTATACGTACATATGCCTTGTTGGCAGGTTTCCTTCATATATGTTATTTTCGTAATTCAGCAGATGTTATTCAGATTCATATTTAGACGCATGTTTAGGGGTGGTTGACAGGTAGGACTCAGGCACCCGTCGCGACCCATCGATCTGGGTCGTGACAAAATTGGTATCAGAGCACATCTGTCCTAGGGTTGTCTACAGACCTTGTCTAGTAGAGTCTTGTTTATGGGTGTGTTGTGCACCACACTTATAAACAGGAGGCTACAGGACATATAGGATGTTATCCTCTCTTTTTATCTCAGATCGTGCGATACAAGAATTCATGTTCCTAACAATATTCTATATTTTCAGCGATGCCTCCAAAGAGTACGGCCGCCCAGAAGGGAAAGTCCATGGCTAGTGAGACTACTAGTTGAGCGCCATGAGTTACCAGGGCTCGGGGAGAGTCTCATGGTGAGGTTCCATCTCAGACTTCACGTACCCCGCCCTTTCCAAAAGAGCTCTGAGGGGCACCAGCTTCAGCGCCCGCCCCTGCACATTCAGCACCTCAGCCGGATGCACCGGGTCAGGAGATGAGGGATGTTATTCAGTTATTGACCCGATTAGTAGCTGCACAGGCTGGCGTTAGGAAGTAGGTGTTGGTCATGCAGATAGGTCCGTGAGTGCGAGGGTTCGTGACTTTATTAATTTAGACCCTCCGGTATTCACTGAAGCAGATCCAAACGAGGACCCTCAGGTATTTATTGATAGAGTGCAGAGGACGTTACGGGTAATGAAGGCCACTACGACTGAGTCAGTTGAGCTAGCTTCCTATAGACTCCGAGATGTTGCAGTTAATTGGTATGAGTCTTGGGAATTGTCCAGAGGTGAGGATGCCCCTCCAGTGGTATGGCAGGAGTTTACAGAAGCTTTTCTTCGTCATTATCTGCCACCAGAGCTTAGACGGGCCAGAGTTGATAGGTTCTTGACCCTTCGGCAGGGTAACATGAGTGTTCAGGAGTACAGCCTTCAGTTTGATTCGTTGGCTAGGTATGCTCCCACTATTGTATCTAAGATGGAGATCGGGTGCACCGGTTTGTGATAGGGTTAGAGCCTCACTTGCTTAACGATTGTATGTCGGTCTCACTTCAGCCAGAAATGGATATTTCTCGTAATCAGGCATACGCTCAAGGTGTGGAGGAGCGTAAACAGAAACAGAGAGTCGATCGTGAGCATGATAGGGCCCAGAATAAGAGAGGGAGTGTCACGCCCCAAAATTCGAGGAGCGCGACCGGCGCTCAACCGAGTAAACCCGACTGAGCAAGCCTGTTAGGTTTCATACTACCCAAATTCGTCTTTGAATAAAGAGGAAATGTACACCATTAATCAAATTCTATAAACATGTCATTAACGATTTCCATTTCTTCCCATTAGCAACTTCGTTCATAATTTTGAAGATATTACAAGTTTTATACATCTTTTCCAAACATCAATATCTTTATTTTAATTCCAATACCCGACACTACCCACAACCTGTCTACGAAGCCTCTAAATACAACTGAAGAGAAATATGAAAATGCCGGTAACAAGGCTTCGGCTATACCTCAAATACAAGTACATGATGAACAGATGATACAAGACCCCGAAATGAAGTGGGGCTCACCAAGTCGGTTGAAAAGAGGATACGCTACTAGCTGCGGCCAATATTGATTGCTATGGAACCACCTACATCCATTTAAAGATGTAGCACCTCCGGCAAAAGGGACGTTAGTACCATGGGATAGTACTAGTATGTATAACTAAACACCATCTCATTAGAAAGAACTATCATACAAGAACAAAGGAATTATAAACACCATCTCAATAGAAAGAACTGTCATACAAGAACAAAGAAATCATAAACACCATCTCAATAGAAAGAATTGTCATACAAGAACAAAGAGATCATAAAGATCAATCAAATGCTTTAAACAATCACCACATCATCAAATCGAAGAATCATATAGCTTTCACATAATTCCCATACCTCAAATTTGCAGCTTTTAATACTTTTCATCATCATTCACAATACCACCGCTTTATTGTGCGGAGTCCGATCACGACCCGATCGGCTAGGTTGCCTCATTTGAGACATGTACCTCAATCACAATTTCATTGTCACTTTCCGGTTTCAATACCACCATGTGTGTAGCATGGCGTCCGATCACGGCCCGATCGGCTAGGCCGTCTTACCAAGACATTTTTCCTTTTCCATATATCATCTCATTTCAATCTTTACTTCACATATGTTAGTTCATTGGCACATAGGGCCACAATTATCACATCATACTTGGCATTAGACCACATTTCATAATTCCAGCTCTTTTCCCCCACATTTCACATCAATATCAATTTCAACAACAAGCCATTCAATCCAAGATGTCAAGTACACATGAGAGGAATCATGAATCATGGGCATATACAATATTTCAAAAATCATACACCTCAAGTTCATTAGCAACGGAACTTTAAACACAAAGGATTCTTCCAAAAAGGAGGGGACACACCAAACCATAATAGAAACACACATCAAAGTCATAAACAAGCAATTACACAGATTATTCTTGAATTACTCTTTTCCAATCACGACAATATACAATTTCAACATCGGAGCATGTAACAACTCGGATCACATTGGATGCATTTATAAGGCAAAACAATATCTCGAACAGCCACTTATGGGCCTAAATTGTGTACAAAGTCTTTAGGACACTTTATTATTGAAGTCATTTATGGAAAGTAGAGTCAAGGCTCATTTCATAATCTGTTTCATATTTTCTCATGTTATAGGCATCACTACTCACAATTATAACTCAAGTTCTCGGCACGTTGGCCACACTCTATTTCCCAAATTCATTTGATTCATTTCAAACATCTTTATACATAGAGGATTTCACGTAGTTTAGCATAACAATATCAGTTTTAAATCTTGATTTGAAGTCTAGGCGTTTCAACACATGGTTCATATTCTTCGCACATCTTTAAATTATCAAGGATAGCACATTGATCACATTGAGGCACACCTTTCACGTATACCTAATTGCAAAACCAATTCATGTGAAATAACAGTCAATACATCATTCCAATTTTAGTCTTACAGCATTTGCACAAACACCAACGGAGCTCAATTTCTAAGAAGAGGGGGTTTTAGCCATACATACCTCAAAGAGCTTTTCCTTATGTTTCTACAATCCACCAACACCTCTAGCAATAACAATCCGGATGGAGGACAATCAAGTGGTTATCTTCCTTGATTCTTGAAAACTTGAACAAGATTTGGGTGATTATGAAGCTAGGTTCCTTCTTTCTCTCTCTATATGCTCTCAACTCTCTCTAAAATCAGTAGAAAAAATGACCCCAAATGAACTCTAAGCCTATTTATTAAAATGGGGTTGGGTTATAAAAATAGAAAAAATAAGCCTCCTAAATCGGGTCTGCAGTCCCATAATGGACCGCAAAATAGGAATGTGGGCCGCACACGCGTCGCAAAACCCGATGCCTAGAACCGGGCTACACTGGACAGGTCTGCGACCATTTTGCAGTCGCATAACCACTTCTGCGGTCGCATAATGGTCGCAGAATTGCATTATGCCAGCCTTTGGTAATTTGATCATAACTTTGTGTAGGAATGTCCAAATGACGAATGGTTTGAAGCGTTGGAAACTAGACTCGAAGGCCGTTCATATGATAGGTTGTTCATCACATAAAACCTTATATATATATATATATATATATATATATATATATATATATATATATATATATATATATATGCATGCTCGTTCAAAGTGGGGACTTGTGCGAACTCATTTAGAATTTTAGCCTATTATGAAATTTTCCAATTTGACTTAGACTTAGGACTTTCCTTGGACCCCAAATTACTTACAATAAGACTTATACACTTATGTACCAAATCCAGTTGATGACCATCATGTTAATAGCACATAAAATATATAATTAGTCTATCTAGCACCACGAAGTCCAAATTACTTAGCGAAATTTTCCGGGGCCTTACCGGGAGGTCTTCGGTTCCTACTGGTGAGTTTCGAGGTGGTCAGAGGCAGCAGTACTTGAGGTATCCATCCCAGCACTCGGCTAGCACGCCCCCTCAGTTTGGCGGTAAGAGATTTGATCGTTCTACATAATCAGGGTCTGGTCAGAATTCAGGGCCTCAGATTCTCAGTATAGGGGTGAGTCAAATCAAATGAGGCCACCCTTACCACGATGTACTCAATATGGTAAGCAGCATACCGGGTAGTGTCGTATGGGGTTAGGTGTTTGTTATACTTGTGGTTATCTAGGCCACGTTATGAGGGATTGTCCGATGAGAGGTGATGCAAGCATAGCTCAGCCGTCGGGATCTGCAGCTGGTTCGTCATCATCAGTACGCCCCCTGGGCAAGGTCCCCAAGCACCAATGAGTCGTGGTAGAGGCAGATGTAGAGCATCTAGCTCGATCAGCCCTCAAAATCGCATTTATGTATTGGCAGGACGAGAGGACCAGGAGTCATCGCCTGATGTTGTTACAGGTATATTATCAGTCTCCTCATATGATGTATATGCACTGATTGACCCAGGTTCCACCTTATCATACGTTACTCCGTTAGTTGCTGGTAAGTTTGGAATAAAACCTGAGTTGGTTAAACCTTTTGAGGTATCTACACCTGTTGGGGACTTGGTGATAGCTAAACAAGTATATAAGGGTTGTATAGTAGTAGTTCATGGTCGAACTACCGTAGCAGACTTAATCGAGTTAGATATGGTAGAATTTAATGTTATAATGGGTATGGATTTGTTAGCTTCTTGTTATGCCAACGTTGATTGTAGATCAAAAATAGTCCGATTTTAATTTTCGGGGGAGCCTATTTTGGAGTGGAAAGGTAATACAGCATCGCCAAGAGAAAGATTCATTTCCTATCTCAAGGCAAGGAAGATGATCAGAAAGGGCTGTATTTATTACTTAGTTCGGGTTCAGGATGTGGAAGTGGAGTCACCAACCATTCAGTCCATCCCTGTGGTCAATGAGTTTCCTAATGTTTTTCTCGATGAGCTTCCGGGTCTCCCGCCAGAGCGAGAAATTGAGTTTTCTATTGACCTACTACCAGATACTCACCCAATATCTATTCCTCCCTATAGAATGGCCCCCGCAAAGCTGAAAGAATTGAAAGAACAATTAAAGGACTTACTTGAGAAAGGCTTTATCAGACCTAGTACGTCACCATAGGGAGCACCTGTTTTGTTTGTGAGAAAGAAAGATGGTTCCTTACGAATGTGTATTGATTATAGGCAGCTGAATAAGGTGACGATCAAGAATAAGTACCCGCTTCGAGAATTGATGATTTATTTGATTAGTTGCAAGTGCCAAGTATTTTTCAAAGATAGACTTAAGGTCTGGGTACCATCAGGTATGGGTTAAGGATGAAGATATTCCGAAGACAGCATTCAGGACTAGATATGGGCACTTTGAGTTACGAGTTATGTCATTCGGTCTAACCAATGCCCCAGCAGTATTCATGGATTTGATGAACCGTGTGTTCAGGCCTTTTTTCAGATCTGTTCCTAATTGTATTTATCGATGATATATTGGTGTATTCTCGTTCAGAGTATGAGCACGCTGATCATCTGTGTACTGTGCTCAGAGTTCTACAAGAAGGGAAGTTGCATGCAAAATTTTCTAAATGTGAATTCTGGTTGAACTCTGTATCTTTCCTTGGGCATGTTATTTCGGGTGAAGGTATCCGGGTGGATACACAAAAGATTGAGGCATTAAAGACTTGTCCTAGACCCACAACACCGACGGAGGTTCGTAGCTTTCTCGGTTTGGCAGGTTATTACAGAAGATTCGTGGAAGGATTTTCTTCCCTTTCAGCATATTTGACAAAGTTGACTCAGAAGGGAGCAGAGTTTCAATGGATTGATGCTTGCGAATGAAGTTTCCAGGCATTAAAGGACAGATTAACGTCAGCACCGATTCTAACGCTTCCAGAAGGGACAGATGGTTATGTGATCTATTGTGACGCTTCAGGCATTGGATTGGGTTGTGTGCTGATGCAGCATGGTAAGGTTGTGGCTTATGCTTCTAGACAACTAAGAAAGCACAAGAAGAACTACCCGACCCACGATTTAGAGTTAGTCGCGGTGATTCATGCACTAAAGATGTGGAGGCACAACTTGTATGGCATTCATGTTGATATCTATATGGATCATAAGAGCCTCTAGTACATCTTCAAGAAAAAGGAATTGAATCTACGTCAAGGAGATGGTTGGAGCTACTTAAAGACTATGACGTTGATATTTTATACCATCCGGGGAAGGCGAACGTAGTAGCCGACGCCCTCAGCCGTAGATCTATGGGTATCCTATCGTATTTACGGCCAAAAAATAGGGGAATAGCCCATGAGATTCATTAGCGCTAGTCTTGGAGTTCGGTTACTGGACTCAGGTGATATTGGAATTACTCTTCAGGATACGGCAACATCCTCTTTAGTAATTGAAGTAAATGAACGCCAGTACGAGGATCCTGTGCTAGTTCATTATAGGGATACCACTCTTCATAAGGAGAAGACACCATTTGAAATTACAAAACATGGGGTCCTCAGATATCAAGGGTGATTATGTGTGCCTAATGTTGCAGAGCTGTGTCGGCAGGTTATGGGAGAAACTCACTATTCTCGTTATTCTATCCATCCAGGAGCAACAAAGATATATCATGATATCAGGGAAGTGTATTGGTGGGACGGAAGGAAAAAGGATATAGCAGAATTTGTTGCTCAGTGTCCTAACTGTCAGCAGGTTAAGATTGAGCATCAAAAACCCGGTGGATAATTGCAGGCTTTGGAGATTCCGACTTGGAAATGGGAAGTAATCAATATGGACTTCATCGTAGGCTTACCTTGTACCCAGCGTAAGTTCGATTCGATATGGGTGATTGCTGATAGTCTTACAAAGTCAGCCCATTTTCTGCCCGTTAAAACTACATATTCTTCAGAGGATTATGCAAGGCTTTATATTAAGGAGATAGTACGACTGCATGGTGTCCCTGTATCTATTATCTCGGATAGAGGAGCTCGATTTACAGCTAACTTCTGGAGGTCCTTCCAAAAAGGATTGGGGACTCAAGTAAGTCTTAGTACGGCATTTCATCCTAGACAGACGGACAGGCTGAGCGTACTATTCAGACACTGGAGGATATGTTACGAGCTTGTGTAACTTCAAAGGTAGCTGGGATGATCATCTGTCACTTTTGAGTTCGCATATAATAATAGTTACCATTCCAGTATTCAAATGTCTCCATACAAAGCTCTTTATGGACGGAAGTGTAGGTCGCCTATAGGGTGGTTCGATGTTGGAGAATCTGAATTACATGGGCCAGCCCTGGTTCAGCAGGCCATAGAAAAAGTAAAGCTTATCCGGGATTGACTATTGAAAGCTCAGAGTCGTAAAAAGTCATATTCTGACGTGCGGCGACGAGATTTAGAGCTCGGGTTGATGACTGGGTATTCTTAAAGGTGTCACCTATAAAGGGTGTGATGAGGTTTGGCAAGAAGGGTAAACTTAGCCCACGGTATATTGGGCCTTATAGGATCATTCGGAAAGTGGGCCAGGTAGCTTATGAGTTAGAATTGCCCTCGAAGTTGGAGTCTGTCCATCCGGTTTTTCACATATCTATGTTACGGAAGTACATTGGCGATCCTACCCGAGTGGTACCCACGGATGATGTACAGATTACAGAGGACTTGTCATATAAGGAAATTCCGGTTGCCATCTTAGACCGACAAACCCGCAAGCTGCGAAATAAGGAGGTAGCCTTCGTGAAAGTACTTTGGAGGAACAAGAATGTGGAAGAAATAACTTGGGAGGTCGAGGAAAACATGAAGTCTTGATAGCCCTACCTATTTCCTCCTCCAGAGAAGGGTTCAACTGAGACGCCATAATCATAAGGTACGTGTATAAATTCTTGTGTTGGTTATTGTCGTTGGTCATGTGATACCATTGTCGTTATTAATAATTGTGGTCCGGTGTTGCGTTGGATTATTAAGCTTCTACAGGGAGAGTCGGTAGAGTGTTGTTACAAAGGCGACCCTGCCAAAGTTATATGGATCACGGGGAGTTGAATATTCGAGGACGAATGTTTCTAAGGGGGGAAGGATGTTACATCTCGCATTTTCGTACGTTAACATTTCGTTTTCAGTTAACCGACGTAGACGCGGGGATGAGATCATCTTGACGTTAACGTACTTAGGCTATTTATAACAAGCGATAAATAAGTGTTATGAAGGATAAAGGGGTACACGGATTAAAGAAAACGAGTTTCGTTGAAAGTGGCCAATTTGGAATAAAATATGGGTTGAGCGATAATACCCGATAATTAAGAACTAGTACCATGCAAGGTACCATATGACCACGCTAGTATAATATATGAAGTATTTTAAAATAAATAAGAATTTTAAGTAATTTGTGGTAATTGATTAATTACCGGGTAACAGGACATTACCCAGTTAACTAATAAGTGGATAAAAAATTAATAAATTAACCCCCCCTCCAAACGTGGCAAGAAGCCACAAACCTAGAAAATGACTAAGTAGTCATAATTCTAGGTGGCTACCTATGAATAACATAATCATGGCATAAAGATTAAGTCTTAGAAAGACTTGTAAAAATCTTATCCATTCTGTCTTTAGCTTCAATTCACGTCTTTGGCTTGAAACCAAGAACCTTGGAAACAGAAAACATTTCGTCCAAATTCTTGCCAAAATTTCGATTGAAATTTCAAAGAGCAACCACAATTTCGTTTCTAAATTTCAAACTCCAACTCATTTCATTTTAAAGGCTTGCAACAGAACATTGGCCCCTTTTCTGTCATTAATCCATGAGACTTGGTGTCACTCCCTTGTAAAATATTCGAAACAACAATTTGTCTTTGGTTTAAAGCCAAAGACGTTGAGGCAGAAGCAAGTAATTTCGTTCAAGTGTCAAAGAATCCAAGGCAACAAATTTTGTTCATAAGATTTAAAGAAGCAGAAGCTTCATTTCGTACAAATAATTCAAGGAACAGGTATGTTAAATCCCTCCCTTCTTTCTTTTGGCATGGTCCAAATTATACTGAAGAAATGAGCAAACACACAGTTTCCATAAATTACTCTATTATAGAAATAGTAGGGGTGTCTATATTCTTGATTTCCAATGAGAATTACTATTATCTTTTGTTCATGGGTCTCAGAATATTATGCAGTTGGAAAAGTTTATCTGGAAGGAATTGAGATTATTACGCATTTTTCATGCATTTCACTCATTTATACATGTGCATTGACCCATGACCAGATGGCGTTATATACGCGTATATATGTAAATATATGTATATGGGGTATGGGAAAAGGTTACGGCGTTATATACGCAACACCACCTGATCAGCTGGTATATGTTGATGATGTTGCCCATAGTGGCCGAGATGATATGATGGGATGCCCTCAGTGGCTTGATGATATTATGTACACCCATACTTATGCATGGCACGACATTTATACGCACGTGCATGACATTATAAACGTCTTGGAATTTACAAAGTTATTCAGATTTAAAGATGTGTTTCTATATTCCATGTTTCATCTATGTCTTTTACGTACTAATTTTCATGCCTTACATACTCAGTACATTTTTCGTACTGACGCCCTATTTCATGGGGCCTTCCTTTCATGCCCGCAGGTGCAGGTAGGCAAGCTGACGGTCCCCCTTCTTAGGATCCCTGATCAGCGAGAGTTGGCATGCTCCATTTGATCAGGAGCTGCTTTTGATTTTGGTACGATACGTTTGTGTATATATATAGGTATATGGGTATGACGTGGCTCAGTCCCGTCTTTGTACAGTCATGTTTCTGTTAGAGGTCTGTGGACAGTATGCCTAGTTGGGTTGTATGTGGCCTTGTCAGCTTTCAGTTTTGGATGTATAGTTGTCTATAGCAGCCTTGCTGGCTCGCCCACTGTATCCTACATGTATACGTACATATGCCTTGTTGGCAGGTTTCCTTCATATATGTTATTTTCGTAATTCAGCAGATGTTACTCAGATTCATATCTTAGACGCATGTTTAGAGGTGGTTGACAGGTAGGACTCAGGCACCCATCGCGGCCCATCGGTCTGGGTCGTGACAGGAGGTGCGGTCAGCCTAGGGACAATAAGAAGAAGATTGCTACGTAATTGCTTAAATTATTTTAACTTTTAAAGTATATCTATTCAGTTTATTAACTAAATTAATTTGTTTTCAGGAAAAGAAGTTCGGGCGTCCAAAGAACCATCATGAGCTAATCAAGGAGACGCATATTGTAAAGAAGAAGAAAGAGACGGATCAAGAAAGATGGGTCGAGGACCGGGCCTCGACTGTATATGTAAGCTTTCACTTTTCTTTAAGTATTTTAATTTACTTTTATATATATTTTGAAAAACTAATTCAATTTAAATTTTCGTATATGCCTGCCACCAAACTAACGTGGAGGAATTCATCCGCACTCAGCCAGCTGGTGAATCAGGCGAGCCAACCTAACCTTCGGACGAGGATGCTGAAAGAATATGGATGGAGTATGCTAGCGGTCCAAAATGGGGGAAGGTATACGGGCTTCCTACTAAAAAGTTCCATCGCTATAAGTGTGGAATGCAAGGAATAGAGACTTCCTCGCAAGGCGAGAAACTTAATGGGGAGAGCCTCTCCGCTATGCAGGAGACTGTGACAAAGCTCACATCCGAGCTAGAAGCGGCCAAGGAAAGAGAAAGGGTTAGAGATGCTCAATTCCTTGGCATGCAAGCTCAGATCAGAACTCTCCTATCTACTGGAGCTTTTCCGTTGCCCCGGTCTCATGAGTCATCGCCAGAGGCTCGACTTGAACGTGAGCGTTTCTTCCGTCCTCCCCGTGATCGTTCCTCCCGTCCTCCCCGTGATCGTTCTTCACATCCTCCACAAGACCCTTCTCGATACCGTCTTTTAGATGAAAGTTCATCAGACGGTGATGACGATGTTGTACAAAACATTCCTTGACTTGTATATACTTTGAACTAGACAAATAGAACCGATTCTGAACTAGTTGTAATAAGTATTAACTTGGTTTTGGATTTTTAAATTCTATTGAACTTTAATTTGTTAGTTTTAATGTATTTATTGAATTGTGTTGTTGTTGTTGTTGTTTATTGTTGTTGTTGTTGTTGTTGTTGTTGGCATAAAATGCCTGTTTAGGAATTTTGGTATGCTGGCAGGTTGGTGTAGCTGCCAAAACAGGTATTTTATGCCAAAATTAAAACCTAGAAAACCGACCAAAGTTGGTTGGTATTTAATTTTAAAAAAAATTCTTCTAATTAGCGACCAAAGTTGGTCGCTTAATCTTTAAAAAAAATAAAAAATTAATAATTACCGACCAAAGTTGGTCGGTTAATGAACAAGGATTACCCAGATTTCATATTTACCGACCAACTTTGGTCGCTAATTTTTAAATTTTAATTTCTAACAAAAATATATTTTTTAATTTACCGACCAACTTTGGTCGCTAATCTTTAAATTTTAATAATTAATAATATAACGTAATTTACATACACCGACCAACTTTGGTCGGTAAAATTAAATTATTAAATATGTTACCGACCAAAGTTGGTCGGTATGTGCTTTAAATTACACAGTTGGTCCTTTTACCTTTGCGACCAACTTTGGTCGGTAATTAGCGACCAACGTTGGTCGGTATACAAAAGCGACCATTAAAATAGCGACCAAGCCTGTTTGGACGGGTTTTGGTTGGTATTTTGCATAAACAGACCAACGTTGGTCGCTTTTTGTGGTCGCTAAAACCCAGATTTCTAGTAGTGTTTAGTCCAGTGGACAGGGATGCATCAGATACAGGCTTGAGATTCTCAATCATGGTGCACATATTATCCTAACTACCTACAGTATCAATGCTAGGGAAGGCATCACTGTAGCACAACTTTAATGTTCCAAATACATTGCAAGCAGCCCAAGAGTTTCAAATCTCCTTCCAGATAATGATAGGAACATCCTGTAAAACCAACTTGTGCACTCTATTATTGGCCTTCTATTTCCACCATACATTAAGTAAACCCCTGATAGGTAGATATTGGTGTGTGATCCCCAGAGGTTGACCATTGATCTCCACACTACTCTGTAGCTCTTCCCTCCACAAAAATATGTTAATGTTTCAATTCTATGCACAAATCAGCAAATATATTCATTATTTCCCTGAGACCAAAACCTGGTAAGACCTTCATTTAAAGGTACTGTACAAAAGAAAAATCCTCCCAACACATGAAGGATTGCTTGAAGGGGATTGATTTGTGCCAAATATTGCTGATAATGCCATCGACTAGCATAAGCCTCCTTATAAGATTCCAAGCTAAAACATTGGTGAGGTGACCGTACTCGGTAGCATTCCAGATGGCATAATCCTCCTTGCCATCCTGACCCAATTCAACAGACATGATGTGTAAGGCAATTTGACTAGGCAGAGTAGTATATAAATTATGTGGATCCCAACTGTTATTAACCATGAAGTCTTTAACTTCTCCTTGGCATTGTTCCCAGTGATGTAGTTGCTAGAGGTCCAATTCAGTCCAGTTGTCCCACCAAAAATTATAATATCCAGCATTAATATTCTAGGTGATTAACTTTTCACAATTATCTCTAGCCCACAGTAGATGTTGCCATGCTTGAGAGTTTCCATTGCACCATTTCTTTCCAACACGATGCAATATAGGACAGTATTTGCTAGCTCTAAAGTGCCACCATCTTTTAACAGTAAGAGTCTTGGAAATGTCATCCATTCCCATGATACCAATACTAGCTTCATTTTTGGGAAAATATATTTTCTCCCAAGAAGTCCAATGGTATTTTTTTTTACCATTAACAGTACCGAAAAGAAATTTACAATATGTTTCTGAATAAGCTCCAAGGTACCTTAGTGGGATTAATGACAGATAAAATGTAGATGGCAATAATATTTGATCAAAACTTGTTTACTACTACAGGAGAGCATATTACCTTGCCAAATATTTAGTCTCTTAATAACCTTAGCACTCATGCTATCAAAATATGACAACCTTCCAAAATAGATAGGGCAACCAAGGTAGTTAAAAGGAAAGTTTTTATCCAAAAACAATAGATTTTCTCTAGTTCTATTAACCCTATATGCACAAGTTTTAGGATCAGTGAGAAAAAAACTCTTATCCTTATTAACCTTCTGGCCAGAGACACTTTCATAATTCATAATCTGATAACAATATCATTAGCATACGCCAGATGGATGATCTGAGGACCATTTCTATACCTAGAAAAAGAAGTGCAAATAGAATTATGCAGCAAGTTATTGAGAGATCTAGACAGAACCTTAGCAGCAATTATGATAAGGGAGGGGGATATGGAATCACCTTGTTTAAGACCTTAAGAAGAAGTGAAAAAAACATGTCTAGTTCCATTTATGATGATAGAGTACTACACATTAGAGATACTTCTCCAAATTAGTCTACACCATTCCTTACTGCAACCTAACCTGTTTAAGACCTTATTAAGAAATGACCATGATAACCTACCATAAGCTTTGGTCATATCTAATTTAAGGACAACATTACCAACTTTTTTTGTTTTAGAAATACCATGGACTATCTCTTGAGTGAGCATCACATTGTTTGTGATTGATATCCCAGAGACAAACCCACTTTTGTTATTAGAAATCAGGACATTTTACAAAGGAGTAAGTCTGTTGGCCAGAATTTTGGAGATAATTTTATTGGTAAAATTACTCAAACTTATAGGATTGAGATCAGTAACTAGTAGGTGAGTCTATTTTGGGAATCAAGGTTAGACAGGTATGACAGTAGAATTTGGTTAAAGCTTTATCAGAAAAGTATTCCTTAAGAAAAGCAATAATATCAATTTTAATAATAGTCCAACAAGTTTTAAACAACATACCATTATATTGTATCCATCGGGTCCTGTAGAATTGTCTTTGCTCATACTGAATACTGCTTGCATTATTTCTTCCTCGTCAGGTAACTTAGTCAGCATTCATTGTCTTGAACAGTGATGATTTGAGGGATACATTCATGATTTCTATTGTTTCTATCAGTGAGATTCGAGTTGAAATGCTTCTTGTAGTATTTGACAGTAGCGTTTGCGACATTATCATCTCTTTGCACCCATCTTCCTCTGTAGATTCTAAATTTTGTACGTGAAGTCTTCTTCTTCTACTTCTCAGTACACTGTGAAAGTATTTGGTATTTTTTGTCCCCATCCTTAAACCATTGTAGCTTTGTTTTTTGTTTAAGAATAGAGTCTTTCATATTGATCCACCTGGTATACGCAGCATATCCCTTGTTAAGATCCTCTCTACCTTGCTCGTGTTATGAATTTTGTCCAATTCTTCCAAAATTTCAATCTTAGCATCCCAATCCTGTACCTATTACTGAACATCACCAATGTGTTGCTTGGACCATTGAATTAGGACTTTGCTAAGCTTCTTCAGTTTACATTATCATCTCCATATAGCATTGGACATTACTTCTTCATTCCATTAAACTTGTATAGTCTCAAGGAAATCAGGTTTATCTACCTAGAAACTCAAGAATTTGAATTGCTCGATGTGATTTTGATACAAGTTCTGACATTGGAGTAAAAGTTGTTTATGATCATACCCAGACCTGAACAGATGCTTGATACTGTTGTTTTGAAATTGTTGAGCCCAACCATCATTAATAAGAATTCTATCCAGCGTCATCCAGATTCTCTTACTTGGTCTCCAATAGTTGCACCGGGTGTACTTAGGTCCAGTAAAACCACTGTCACTTAGACCACATGCCTCCATATGACCGATAAAATCCATACTTTTCGACATCCTATGAGGTAGACCCCCAAGATTCTCATCAGGATCCATGATGAAAATGAAGTTACCTCCCCTACACCAAGGACCATGTAACTGACTATTCATGTTGACAATACTTTCACATAAGTCTTCTCTTTCAACGTGAGTACATTTGGCATACACTGCAGTCACAAATGTACCAATCTCATTAGGATTATCCTTCATATTTAGAGTAAGTTATCGATCGGTGTTGGCAATAGATGTTGTGTGGTCAAAACCTTTCCAGAAACACCATATCTGACCATTAGAGTTTTTTATACAATGGTGGAACCCTAGATATCTATAACCATCTATTTTTTCATATTCATAAAAAGCTCATATATACCAACAAAGGCCACTTTATTAATGTTGACAAGAATTTTAAGTCTAAAGAAAGATTTTTGAGCCCTTATCCCCCCTAATATTCCAAAAATATGGCACTGATCATGGAATAGAAGGGGGAGGATTTTGTCTTTGTCCTTTTCCATTTATTTTAGATTTGGAGATGGACTTTGATATGTTGCTTTTCCTTTGTTTCCTACTTCTACTTCTTCCTCTAGATACAATGGCAGCAAAAATACCTTGACTCTGTATATAATCCGGAACATTATTTCTACTAGATCTGGATTCTTCAGAAACAGTCCTTAAAGCATTGAACTGTTTTTGCAGCTTCCTTTCCTTGAGTTGTTGAGTGTTATCCATGCTTAGTTTTCCTCTTGTCATACAACTTTTCAGTTTCTTTAGCATTCTTATTAGCGTCTCCATTCACTTCTGGATTAGTTCCACAATTTAGCTACACAAATATCTCTATTTCTTCCTAATTTTTGATAAATGAAGACAAAGTGGAGGAACCAGCTACTGCAGCAGCAATAATTTCTCCCTCCTCAGCATTTTGTTCCTTGCTATTTTTCCCACTATGCAACTCATTTCATTTTGCATCTCCACATTATCGCTAACATGAGTTTAATCTATTGATATGCCCACATCCTTGCCTTTGCTTTCTTTTTCTATGCTGTTACTCTTCTTTTCAGAATGACTCTCAAGATTTTGCATTTGGTCCCCATCTTTGTTAATCCCAATATTAACTTTATCCTTATTCTGTATCTCAGTACAGGATCCTAATTTTTCCTCCTTTTTTTCCTTTTATATGGTTTTGAATATTGTACCAAAATTTTTTAACCAAACTACGCAACATTTAACTAAAAAATAAAAAAACTTTTAATAGAACTATAGTTTTATAAATCAAAATTAAAATAGCAAAAGGACAACATGAGAAATTTTACTAATAAAAGTAATTATAAAGCCAAAGGAAAGAGTGAGCCGATAGAATTTATAGTTTGTAGAGAGCTTTTGTTCGAAAAATTTTTATATTAAAATTATAAATTTAGTAAAGAAATAACTTTTTATTAAAAATTTACTTTTAAGATTAGTTGCTTATTTCTACATAAATTTTATGTTTTAAGAGTTATTTTATAAGAAGTAACCATACGTCACTTTGAATACCTTGAACCGCTAGACCGTCTCACTCAATTGTGTTAAGACTATTCAAAATATAATATATAACTATATAAAGTAATAGTATTTAATTTATATACACAGTATAACTTTTAGGCGAAAGGTGTGCGTTTGACCATCCTTGGCATAGGGTGGCTACGCCACTGGGTTCGAAGAAGAGGATAAAGGAGCAATAACTGTTGTAGCATAGGGCTGTTTTCCTACAGTAGCCCCATTAGGTCAAGTCGTCCCATGTTGTGGGTTGTTTCCCCCAACATTACGCGTCGGAAGAGGGCCTTCCGACGGCTCCATCAGGTGGAGCGTGAGAGAGACGTACTTCTGAGAATATAGACAATCCTGGCCGTTGGAGAGAGAAAAGAAAAGATAGTACTTTAGCGGAGATGTTATAAAGTATGTGATTTCACTGGATATTCATGTGCATTATTGTAATACAAAAGTCAAAATCGGATAGGGAACCTGTCAAACGCAGAAATAAAATTCGGAAAAGGTCTTATAATATCCTTAAACTGTTGGATATAACTCAATTTTGTCTCCCGTTAGCAAACTGGGCCATTAATATCCCTCACGTTAGCAAACTGGACCAATAATGCCTTCATTTTAACGGCAGCCCACATAAGCCTTCTCAAAGGCATTAATTAGCTGACATGGCATCCACGTGACATCCACATAAGCGGATCTCTCTTAAGCCTGCTCCAATAACCCATTAACCCATAAAACAAATACCCAGTTATCAATCAAACATTATTGGACCTTTTCCAATTGTTAAATGGGTTTCTCATTTTAGCGCAATATTTTCCCCATTTTCTTTTTCGAACCCCAGATGGCAATCTTAGCTTCTGGAGATCTGCTAAGCAAATCAGACTATCAATAAGCTTAGACCATTCATTATGATCTGGATGGACCAAAACTCCCAATTTCTTTATTTTAGGGGCTGCTGTAAGAACTTCTATCTAGTTGGAATTTGCAGCGCGTATTGAATCAAGTGTTTTAAGTTCTGAAGACCCAAAATATTTTCTTTACAAGCAACGTATCTCAAGTGTATATTAGCTGTGTTATGTCACAGCGAAAACTTGAAAAACAAATACATTCTACATCCAATATCCTTAGCAGTTGAAAACGAGAATCTACTATTTTGCAGCACAGATAGTCGAGGTAAAATGTATGGTATTCACCCAGGCATAAGATTGCCCGAACCGAATTCAAATTACCTTTCTCCAAGTCAAGATTCTGGTTATTTAAAGCATTTGGATTCAAACACATTCTGCGTTCAATCTCCACACCTTCGGCGGACACATCAAAACATTTAGTTATGATATTAAAAAAACTTCTCAGCTTTTCCTTCTTTCAACCATAATTGTCGAAGGAGGTGATGAATTCTACAAGTTTTTACTTTACCACTGGCTCGTCGTCTACTAGCCAAAATCAAACTTCTGCTAACGAGATCCTCTAAAGACTCTTCCGCTACCTCTTCCGACATTTTATCACTCTTTGTGTTTCGAAAACCCTCAGCAACACATTTAACAATTGGAAAAGGTCCAATAATGTTTGATTGATAACTGGGTATTTGTTTTATGGGTTAATGGGTTATTGGAGCAGGCTTAAGAGAGATTCGCTTATGTGGAAGCCACGTGGATGCCATGTCAGCTAATTAATGCCTTTGAGAAGGCTTATGTGGACTGCTGTTAAAATGAAGGAATTATTGGTTCAGTTTGCTAACGTGAGGGATATTAATGGCCCAGTTTGCTAACGGGGGACAAAATTGAGCTATATCCAATAGTTTAAGGATATTATTGGACCTTTTCCGAATAAAATTCCTTAAATATTAAACGGAAAACCTGCATAGTGGATAGATTATGGATGGAAGATCATGCTGCTTTCATATGTTCATGATCGATGATTATTTTTTTAAATGTGACTTCAAGTTTGAGATGATCATGTCTTGAAGCTCTAAAGTAAGTGGTAGAAATGTTGATAAAAATAACGTTAATCCATACGGTATTAATATACTAGTTTTAGGGTATGCGCTTTGCGCGTATACTTATATCAGTGGTACACAATTTGAAAAAATCACATAATGTGTTTGAGTTATAAAACAAAGTTTAAAAATGGTAAGTTCTTGAAAATAATGAATGTTAATCTCATTTAGCTAACTAAATGAGAAAAGGCTCGCTCCACAAAAGTCCTTAGATACCTTATTGTGATTTCAAAATTATTATTTTTTACCTAATATTAAAAACACGTAAATCACAAAAATACTTTTCAAATAAAATAAATTAAAAAGATAAGTCTTTTGTTATTTTAGAGATTTGAAAATAAAGGGTTGCCCTATATCATAGGAAAAATCCTTAGGCAATGATGCTTAGTCTAAAAATGATTAATGTTGAGTTAATATTTTACCAAAATAATTTAATTTATAAAAAATATAGGGAACTATCATGTGTTGAAATGAATGTGAATAGAAACAAAAGTTAATTACAAAATTAATTCAATTTAGAATTTGTCTACTGTTATTTTATCATTATTGATTCAAGTTTGTATTTTTTTTAATTTGACTTTTAATACTACAAAGTAACTATTTTTCTTACTTTTGATATCGTCCATTATCACTGCTCTTTTTATAAAAATAAATTTATGTAGGTTAAGAGTTTTCTCAACTTGAAAAATAAATTTACATTTATTATGAATTTGAAAAGAAATTGAATTGGATACTTTTAACTGCTTAATAGTTAATTAATATAGAAATTAATTATTTGTTCTCAACCTTAAAGGAAATAATTTTTTTTATTCAAATTCACATCAGCTCATCCAAGCTTTAAATATTTATATGTAACAATAATTTTATCCTAACATTTATAACATGAAAAATTCTAAAATCCTTTGTGTTTTAGTTAATATTAATTTATCTAAAGTTAAATTTAGTTAGATATTTTTGTGATGTACTTTAAGTACCTTAATATATGAGTTCGTGCATTGTTCAAACAAGAATAAATTTAATAGTCAAAACTTAGAGTTAATTTTAAAGTATTAAAATAATAATTTGTCTAATGTTAATTTATCTTCAAAGGATAAATTTATTGATCATTATTTGGCATAACATCTTCTTGCATTTATAATAGTGAGTAGTAAGTAGATGTTTGCAAAACAAAGACAACGAAAGAGGAATCAATTTAGACTTCGAAGAAGAAAGGGATAGTTAAAAATTAATGCTCCGAAAGAGTTGACTTTTTTACTATTTATTTAAGGTAAAATTTAATTGATATAAAGTCCTAATTTTTAGGTATATAATTCAAAATAGGAAAGATTTAATAACCAAATTTCAACGGATTTTCATGTCCTAATTATTAGGAAAATAATTAAATTACTATTTTGTCTAGTGTAACATTTGTTTTAAAAGGGTAAAAAAGACGAACAACATTTCGCTAAGGGCCTTCGTGCTTTTAATATAGTATCGATTAGAATTAATATAAGCATTAATCTTTTTCTGTTGCATTTTTATGTAAACGTTACAAGACCATGCGCGATAGACAAGTTAGACATGAATTTTAGATTTTCTTTTTTAATGTCTCGCGATCTTTTAGAATACATACTCATACATTTTGAAATGTTACATAATTATGTTTAATGATTCAAAACATCTTACTTTGATATGGATAAAGGGACTTGAGTCCTATCCTTCTATCTAGTGGTTGTGAAATTTTGAAAAAATATTAAAAAATAAAAAGAGAAGATAGTAAGTACTTTATTGTTTGTTTATTGTTAATGAACAAGAGTTACCCCATAGAGATACTGGATAAAATTAAGCGGTGCACTTCATGGCCATAAAGTACGTAGTTTCTTCAATTGATTAGTATTTACTTTGATGCACAAGTTATTGTCACATATTATACGTATAAAGAAAGATATTAAATTCATTTTCTTATATAACAAAATATATACCTCTACTGTTTATAGTGAGATGATAATTATAAAATCTTAGGACAAAAGTAGAAACACTCCACATGTTAATGAAAATGAAGTTTAGTGAGTGGGGGTGGAGGCTAAAAGAGTCGTCGTGAGTGGGAGGGACTATATACTATGACAAAGAATTCCATTATTAGCTTTTTAATTAAAAAATACAAGTTGGAGCACTAAGAGGTCCTCTTATTCCTTTTCCCAGCTTTGTTCATCAATGATACTTAGGTTAATAGGTGGGCAACTCTAGTGATATCCACTTGTTTCTGTTTTATTTGTTTAAGAAGAAATAGGTTATAAAACAAACGAATAAATTAATAAATAAATAAAGTAAATTCCACTTTCAAGTACTTTTGTTTTTGTGAGGGAGAGGTATATTCTACAATTTCTCAATGATTTTAGGACTTTAAACAAGATTTGAAGGAATCATATCTCTTCAAAGCAAATAATTGATTGCTCATGAGAAAATAAATGTACCTAATGGGGCAAAATCTGAATTCTCCAAATTTAAATCTCTATTAAGTGAAAACAAATGGAAGCAATGTGATTGTAAAGATAGAAAAATGTAAATGAAATGTATAGGACGAAAGTTATGTACTTTTTAAAAGAAGGTAGGGCCAAGCTAATAAGTGGAGCATAAGAAAATGAAAGCAGTCTTCTTAAAGTATTTCTTAGTGGTGACATAAAAGTGAAGAGAAGGTTCATCCTCATCTCAAGTTATTTTGGAGTCAACTAAGAAGATATATCTAGAGGGAGCGTTGGAGCAACGGTAAAATTAGCTCGTATAATTCATAGGTTACGGGTTTGAGCTGTAGAAGAAGCCACTAATACTTGTATTAGGGTAGGCTGTCTACATCACATCCCTAGGAGATGCGGCTATTTCCTGAACCTTGCGTGAATGCGAGATGATTAGTGTATCGGACTACTTTTTTTTAAAAACAAGATATACCTGCAAGCTATGTATTGCACATACCCAAGATCTTCTTCTATCAAGAAGTGGGGCAGAGAGTGGATTTGGGAAGTGTAGAGTGTAAAAAATATTTATTCCTTTTGGCTCTAATCCTGCTTCCACCCCTGGTGGGGAGGTTTTGCAATTCATCTGTTTTTGCTTAACCAACCCAACTCACTGGCAAGTCTTTTGGTATCGTTTGACAAAGATAGTTCAAACTAACCTGCCCTCAGTTTTGAATAATCTTCAACCTAATTAATCACACAGAATGACAGAAGGTGGTTAAAAAGGGTAAAGGGCGGAAAGCCGCATGAAAATTATTTTATGCTGGGAGTTGGACACAAAAAATACTTTTGTACGCCAAGGAGCTTATGGCATTGCGAATAGAGAGATTAGTTGCAGAACTACAGAAAAAGGAAGGTGTGGAGAACCCCCCGCCTTTTTTAACTATTAAGATCACTATAGGCCTGTTGAGATTTCTTTTTACCATATTCAATAAGCTGCACAGAAGTATTAAGTCTTCAATTTGCACTCCAGCAAATTGTACTTTTCATTCTACCTTTGTTCCTCGCCGGCACTTAGGGGTCGTTTGGTAGGAGGTATTAGGAAAAATAATGCACAAGCTTACACATGCTTAGGGTACCACCTCTGCTAATGTAGTCCCTCATCCATTTCTTTTCCTTGAACATTTCAGCACTTATTTTCCCTGGATGGAGGAGACAAGGGAGGGGGAAAGCCACATGCCTTCAGTGAGTTTATTTGCGAAACAACAATGCTAATGTTTTATACAAAGCAATGCAAAACCAAACTATTCAACCAAAGCTGATCATATCTTGCCATATTTTGCATAGTCCAACAGCTGAAGCCGTGCAATATAACAACACATACGGAAAGCGCAAGCCAGCAAAGAAACGATGAAAACGCCAATGACTTAAGAGTAGGGCATACTCCTCTACAAGAAAATATTATTCTCTATGCTTTATAGGCGATGTGTCCTTGTAAGCAAATATACTTCCTCAAGATTCGACTATGTTAAGCCTACAACAAAATCATTGCCCTCCATCTTGTGCCAGTTTTACACCTGACCACATGTGGCATCTGCGTTCTCAGATAAAATTCATAAGACAATATGACAATAAAAAATGCTGAGCCGTGTCAGCTGTATATGCCCAAACTCCCTTACTCAACTATTACTGAACTTCTTAGCATCTTTAAGCTGCTACTGCTACCTTCTTAACACTTTTCTTCTCAGTTTTAAGAGGGGGTGCCACTTCAGGTTTCTCAATTCCTTGTATATCCGTGATCCTCAATTTTGTTAATTCCTAAAATGAAAAGGAAATGAGAAGTAACAATGTATTTCAGGCAGTAAACTCGTTGATGAATCAATGACTAACCTGTCGATGCCCTCGTGTTCGCCGATAATTCTTCCGTCTCTTCTTCTTGAATATAAGTACTTTAGCATCTAATGCCTGGACCAAGAGGAGGACAGAATAAATTTCCTAATCTATCTGGAATCAAATAAGATGAGTGCGTGTATATGAAGCAAGTTATGCAAACATCCATGCGCAAAGCCTGAAGATCTGAACCTAGTTCCACCTCTGTGTGCAGCATTCCTCGAATCAGCTCAGCAAGCACCAACAAGTAACATAATTGAAGCTAATAGTTATAAATACTGAAATATGAAGTTTTTGTCAATCAGACAAGTCATTCTTGCAGTATTGTATATTACTAAAATCGATCCAGTAACCACAAGTGGTTTAAGTTAGTGTACTATATGCAATGTACCCTTAAGAATATCACGATCTGCGATATGATGACATGCAAAAACCGAGAAATGATGCAGAAAAACATCATGATGTGCTCGGGAAATGGTCCAGAAAAAATATCACAATGTGCTTACCTATAAATCTCTCAACCATCTAAAGATACAAGAGTAAATACTATAGTCCCCCCAAACTCAGCTTGCTGCATTCATTTACAATTTTCCTAAAGACTTGAAAAAGGAAAACCTGGTGCATTGTCAGTTGTTCCTCCCAACTACAGGAACTAAAATCTTCATCATCAACTGGCCTAAAAGCTCAAGACCTAGATGCAAGGTTCTTTAACAGAATTGTAAGTTAGAGAGTTATTTCAGGTTGTCAATTGCTCTCATAATTAGTTCCTTCTGAAAGCCGGTGAGAATCTAATTATAGAAGACTCCTTTTACAGCGTAATTTTGCATGTTTTTGCCTTTCATACACAGAGTTGGGCAGAGCAGTATAAATTCAAGATGGAAGCCAATACTTGACAAGCAAGTGTAACTGCACTCATTATCAGAAATGTACTCATTTCCAGTCAGTAGCAGTATAATTCAACTTTGAAGCCAATCCTTGAAAAGGCAAGTAGAATGCACCCATTATCAGAAAACTCATCCACTCAGTATCTTTTCAACAGTGATGAAAAATAGATCTTAAATATTAAGAAAATTGTAATCAGTCCTCACGATGAACCCATTTATTTTTATTTTTTTGGATAAGTACTCCTCCCGATGAACCTCCACCTAGTTTTGACAGTTATCTTTACAGAAATCATTCACATAAGAATTTCTTCTTTTTATCTTTTAAAAGATCAAAGAGTGGTTTATGAGGGAATTTCTGTTTTTTAAATATGATAAAGTAAAATTTATGAGGGAATTTCTAATCCAACTTCTCAAACTTCATGGGAATTGACATAACACTCAATTACTAGTCAACCAGAAAGCACACAAATAACTATGCAAACAAACTGAAGGCAAAGGTCGACTCATGACACAACTATCTTACATGCTCCTCAACGACAGCATGAACAGCAGCATCCGGCAATATAGGCCTTCCTATGATTGTCTGATCCGTAGAGCCCAGCAGCAGAACCTTGTTAAGTATTAACTGAACACAAAACAAATGACATAATTAAGTATTCACGTGACACTAATTCAAATGTATGAGCATTTTCTCACAAGTAAAGGACATGTACAAATAAGTTACAACGTGCAAATGGAAAGCAGATAGCAAACTCTATTAGGCTCAAGGTTTCATAGGCAACATGATTCTGCATTGTGAAGCTTATCTCGTGCTTCAGCTTGTATTAGAAATAAAACCTATGAGGAACACAGACCATTTATATTTATGGGTGATAAGTTTGTTCCTCTCTTCTTTCTGTTAAAACTGAAGCCCTAAGATTTGTTTTCCAAACTATTTGTACAGTAGTAGTTACTTTTAACAAAGTCGAAAACCAAACAAATTGACTTCTTTTAGCACAGAAAGATATCACAACCAATTAGTTTCAAATGGAACCCAGGACTTGTGCATAAGCATCTCAAAAGATGTCCATTTCCAGTAATAGAGTTCAAGTCTCCCTTTTTCTTTCCTTAGTTTTAGAACAGAGGCATACTACCCTTTTTTGGTTATAAAAACTCACCAATTCTTCTCTGATGTAACAAATAGTTGCATGAATCCTTCTACAGTCATTACACCTACATATAACATGGAAGCCAGTGTTTGGAAAAGCGCGCGCTTCGTCGCTTAAAGCACGAAGCGACAGAGCATCGCTTTTCTGTGCCTAAGGCGACGCGAACAGTTGAAGCGCACGCTTCAGAGGAAAAATCGACGAGGCGACGAGGCGAGCGAAGCGACGAATTGATCGCTTTTGTTCAAAAATCGCAGCCGGGCCTTTTTAAGATTGGGTCTGTTTTTAATTTATACAAAACAAACCCCTAATTGCTAAGCGACATAACAGAAGCCAATTGCTGCGATTTTCTCTCTTCTTCATCGAAAAAATTAGGGTTTTGGGACAGAAAGTTTCTGCTTTCTTTTCTCTCCTTAGAAGTGAACCTTGTAGGTGTCTTAATGCACCATAAATCATTAGGTGGCGACTCTTCAAATGCAAAACCCAGTTCCCAAAAGGGACGAGTTGCCCTATACCCAAAATGTCATAAAGAAAGCAATTGGCTTTTTCTTCCGTCGACCAGTTCAGGTAAATTTTCCTCTCCTTTCTTCTTCTCATTTTTTTTCTTCTTTCTTTCTTTCTTCTTCTTGTTCTATTTTCTGCTTCTTTTGCTTCGTCACTGACTCGCTGGGGTTCTGTCTTCTTTCTTCCTTCTTCTTTCTTCTTCTGAGTTCTGTCTTCTCTTTTTTACTTCTTTCTGTCATTATTTATAATTTATATATTTTATATTTTATATTTTTCAGTTTATTTGATTTTTTTAGTGTATATTTCAGTAATTAAAATTAATTATTATATATGTTATATTTTTCAGTTTATTTGATTTTTTTAGTGTATATTTCAGTAATTAAAATTAATTATTATATATTTTATATTTTTCAGTAGCTTTGATTTTGCTTGTCCTATGGTTTGTGGATGATTTGGTGGTACCTAGTACCTACTTTTAAGTATTTAAATTGAAGTTTTTGATTATTTATGATTTTACATTATGTTTTTAAGAATTGCGCTTCACTTTAATAAAGTGTGCGCTTCGCTTTGTCACTTTTTTGCGCTTCGCGCTCTCAGAAACACTGATGGAAGCACATTTGCACAAATATTCAGGACTACACGGAAAAAATTACAAGGCTTTTTCATCGCAATATGTGGGATATAAACAGCTTTTCAAATCCCAATGGTTCAACCAGAAGAGTAATTTAAACTAAGTTACTACTATAGAGCCACTCCTGACTTACAATAACAAAAAGACATCAACTTTGTATACAAAACACTAAGAAAGTGAAAACCCCAACTTACCTTGTCATTGACTTCACAGAACTTCAATTTCTCAGTAAAAATGGAATCACCATTGCTCACCTTAAACTGGTGAGAACCAATCTACATCACAAAGAAAACCTCTTCATATCATCATACAGCTATAGCAACTTGAACAACAAAGTAAAGCTACTTCATTTTATCAGAACATATGTACCTGAATAACTGCAAAAACGGGCTCATACGGTTTGAAAACCCGGTCCGATCTCTGAAGTGGGCCAATTACCTTATACCCAATTTCAGCTGCCTCGTGTTCTTTCTCCTCCGGAGTGTACTCTCTACTGGGATCACTATTCGACTTCAAACTCTCCACGTCATCATCATTATAATCATCCTCATCATCAGTTTCTTCTTCACTTCCCTCCTCGTCATCGTCGCTTTTATTCGGTCGATTGGAACAGAAATGCCGGTGGAAAGATGAAAGTTTAGTGTTAACGTGGGGGCATTTTGGGGAGGGAGTTAGTGTGTGAAGGGAATTGAGGAGTGCTGGGGTTAGGGTTTGAGGGGAAAGGGAAGTGAGGGAATGTAGTGAAGATGGGTTTGGAGATAGAAGATATGTTAAATGACGGGTTAAGGTTTGAACGCATCGCCGATTCGCCATTGTTTTGGCTGAGCTTTGAGCTTCTGGGGAGTGATGTGGGGGGACTGATGAAAGTCTAGGGTTTAAGAGTGAGGTGGAAGTTGGGGGTTTCTGTTCTGAACTTCTGATTCACTCGGTACAACTCGGTAACATTTTCTTCTTTGGTTTTGCTTTTTCTTTTTGCCTTATTTTTATTTCAAGAGTAGTAATTTTATTTTTATTTTTAAATAACAGAGGTGTTTGCGTTTCACCTTTTCTTGTTAGCTTGCATCTATCATGATTTTCATATTTATCGACCATTAAACTACACCATTGAATATAGAGTAATCAATTCACCCTTCTTCGTTTGTAGCTTTTCGTAATTACTGGGTTAGCACTTGATGCGTGTTAGTGTATCTAAGGATACTAGTTGCTGGAGGCCCGGGCTTCAGTACGGGCCCAAATTCAAGATATTTTTCTTAGAATTAATAATTTTATTTTAATTAAATAAGTTTAATTCGTATCACATTTTTACTGCATAAATAATTTAATATAGTGACACATCAATCAAGTCTTGTTGATAGGTCTTCATAATTATTAAAGTTTCTTAGCAACATAATTGAATAATTTTGTTAAAGAAAAAAATTATTTATGAAGAAGCAAGTTTGGCTGGAGAATTAGCAAATATCAAAGGGGCACAAGTGATTCAATATTCTGTAAACTAATATGATTTAAAGTGTTCAAAATAATTACAACTCGGACAAGATCATAAATTGAAAAATATTTGACATTTTTATGAATTTGCGAGCATATAATTTCTTTAGTTATAGATTTCTTTTTGTATTTTATTATTTTGTTCACTCATAATTTCATGTGGTACGGGTTATGTAGTTAAATGTGGGGATTTAAGCTTAGTTTTAGACGAAATTCAAAAAGAAACCTAAATTTATCAAAGTGAACCTTAAGGATCAATTTAGTTCCATACTTTACGCTTAAGAAAAGAGCAATTTATGCAAAATATTCATTGTCGAAGCTTGACATTGTGGGATAAAATACTGCCCGAGCTAAAATACCCGGTATTTATGGACTAGTACCATACAAAGTACCACATGGCCAGAATAACAAGGTGTGTTAAAAGTGAATAGTATTATAAGTAATTTGAGATAATTTTTAATTATGTGGATAATCGGATAATTATTAATTTTAGTGGGATATTAACACTTAATTAAGATGATTGGTGGTTAATTATTGGATAAGGATAACCATCAACGTGGCAGCCTTACATTAAGGAATGGTGACTCTTAAGGTCATGTAAAAGGTGGCAAACTTGGAGAGTAGTAACGTTATGACTACTTCATGACTTTTTTGACTTCTTATTAGTATGAAGATTTGTTAGTAATTTATCCTATTGCTTGCTATGCTCGTAAAGATAAGAGATGGTCATGTATCATTTAAGAAGGAAATACTTAGGCTTGCTAGAAGGGATGTAACTCTCAAGGGAATTCGTATAAACCCCTACAAGTGCAACGCGAATTTCAAATTCTAAAGGAGTTCGGTACAATCTTTCTCAAGAATATCATGTGGATTTTCCCCTACTTCGATCTCGCTGTTACGAGTTTTGTCGCAATTGACGCGTGTTAAAGGGATTGTCAAGAGAATCGGCTCAGGAATGCTTAGGCCGCCCCTTCTTTCTTTTGGCATGATCTATACGACACAAACGAAACGAGCAAATGCACAATTTCCATACATAACTCTGTTCATAGTAATACTAGAGATGCTTATGTTCTTGATTCCCTATGTGTCATATTATTCTATCATCTGTTCATGGGTCTCAGAAAAATACGTAAGTTGAAAAAAAGTTTACTTCATGATATTAATCAAAGGCATAATGGTCTTATGACACTCCGAAAGATTTTATTGACGTACTTTCTCATGCATTGCATTCATTTACATTGACTCATGACCATATGGCGTTATATACGCGTATATATGTATGTATATATGTTACACCCATGTTTCCGTACGTAAATGTTACATCTCGCGACTTCGTATATTAAAATTTCGTCTTCAGTTAATCGACGTAGACTCGGAGATGAGATTATTTTGAGGTTATAAGCATTTATGCTATTCCTAACAAGTAATAAGTAAGTTCCGTGAAGGTTAAAGGGTAAACGAATCAAAGAAAGTGAGTTTCGTTGAAGGTTGTCGATTTGGGATAAAATACGGTTTGAGCTACAATACCCGACATTTATGGACTAGTTCCATACAAGGTACCCCATAACCACGATAGTAGGATACATAAAATGTATTAAAAGTGCATAGTATTTTAAGTAATTTGAGATAATTCTCAATTATATAAATAATTGATTGATTATTAGTTAATGAGAGATTAAAGTTAAATAAGACATTAGTGAATAAATTAAAATGTTGGGATAAGGCCTTACAGGCCCAAAAACGTGGCAGCCCCAAGAAGTGCATAGGATTCATTACATTTAGGTGGCCAAATTAGAAGCCTATGCAAAAGATTAGTCATCCTAAGTGGGGCCCACCTAAGGTAACATTTTTAGTTCAAAATTCAATTACAATCTCTTAGGAAAGTTTTCAGCAAAAGCTTGCTTTGCATAGAAACATTAATACTCCTCTTTTAAGAAAGAGTATCAGCAAATGTTATTTTTCATAAGCAACGTGATTTCTCACATCTTAAGAAGAAAGTTTCAACAAAGATGATTTTGCAATAGCAACGTTATTGCTTCGAGCATTTTATACGAATTGTTCCCTATTTCGATCTCGCTATTATGTGTTTCGTCGTGATTGGCGTGTGTTAGAAGGATTATCAAGAGAATCGGTTCAGGCATGTTAAGGCTATCCCTTCTTTCTTTTGTCATGATCCATACGATACAAACGAAACGAGTAAATGCATAACTTCCATAAATGACTCTATTCATAGAAGTATTAGAAGTGCCTATGTTCTTAAATTCCCGTGTATCTTATTATTCTATCATCTGTTCATGGGTCTCAGAAAATACATAAGTTGATAAAGTTTATTTCATGATATTAATCAAAGGCATAGTGGTCTTATGACACTTTGAAAGATTTTATTGACGTACTTATCATGCATTGCATTCATTTATATTGACCTATGACCAGATGGCGTTATATACGCGTATATATGTATAATATATGTATATGTGATATGGGAAAAGGTTACGGCGTTATATACGCACCACCACCTAATCAGCTGGTATACGTTGATGATTTGCCCACGGTGACCGTGATGATATGATGTGATGCCCTCAGAGGCTTAATGATGTTATGAACGCATATACTCAAGCATGGTATGACTTTTATACGCATATGCATGACATTTTAAATATTAAAAGATTCATAAAGTTGTTCAGACTTATATGTCGAGTCTTTTACTCCTTGTTTCCTTCATGTCTATTATTTACTGATTTTTATTCCTTACATACTCGGTACATTATTTGTACTGACGTCCCTTTTGCATGGGTACGCTGCATTTCATGCCCGCAGGTCCCGATAGACAGGTCGAGAGCCCTCCAAGTAGGCTATCAGCTCGTCGAAAGGTGTTGGTGCGCTCCATTTGCTTCGGAGTTGCTCGTTTGGTTAGTATGATTTAGACGTGTTTTGTTTGGTATGGCGGGACTCTGTCTCGACCTTTATGAAAATTATATATTCTTAGAGGCTTGTAGACAGATGTCATGTACGTAAAAGATTGTATGGCCTTGTCGGCCTATGTTTGGTGTACGAGTGGTTATTTCGGTCTTATAGGCCCGTATGTCTTATATATAAGTTGGTATCACATGTTGTATTCTACTTATCTCACGACAGCCTTCTGGCTCAGATATCTATGATAGTATGACATGAAAAGATACATTATGTTGGTACTCGATTGAGTAAGGTACCGGGTGCCCGTCGCGGCCCATCGATTTGGGTCGTGACAAAAGTGGTATCAGAGCAGTTCTGTCCTAGGGAGTCTCAAGCCGTGTCTAGTAGAGTCTTGTTTATGGGTGTGTCGTGCACCACACTTATAAGCAGGAGTCTACAGGGCATTTAGGAGTGTCACTCTTTCTTCTTACTCTAGATCGTATGGTAGAGCTCAGTTGTAAGAACTCAATTTCCTTAACTCTATCTTATTCATAATACAACGATGCCTACATCTACGAAGATGGTTGGTAAGGGGTTGAATACGTCTGTGGAAGAGTTGAGTCAGAGGGACTCTTTTTTTCATAGTGCTTATGATGAGTAAATATAAGGTCTTCAGTAGATCATGTGTGTACTAAGACGTGTAAGTCTTTTGATAAGGAGCCTTAAGGCAGGAATATTCTATCCACCCCTATGGTGAAAGGCGATGGGAGATTCAGAAGATAGACACAAGTTTCAATAAGTAAAAGAAGCAGGATGAAGAAGGGTACGAGGCATCCAGTTAATAAAGATTATCAGTATTTACAATACAGGCAGAGGAATATAAGCCTTTTGAGTTACCTTCAACAACAATAGAGGTATGTACAATTGGCCACACCCATCTCATTTATTCCCCATGGGGGCTAACAGAAGTAGTATAAGAGAAGGACGAATATAAGGATCCGCTAGGGTTAGAGTGACCCAAAATGGTGGATGGATTGTTTATGTTAGTTGACATTTCCAAGGATATTGCAAATGTGCTAATAGATCTCCTTGCGAGACACCCAGATGGTGCACTCTAAAATAGTACAGCTAGATATGAGTACTACAAAGATAGGCACTGGAAGCCTAGAAGAGATAAATATTACCTTAGTGTGGCTCCCGTCCCTAGTAGAGGGAGAATGTTAGGCAACTGGAAGAGCCAAGGGATGGAGCAAGGGGAGCTAAATGCAAGTTGAAGTTTTCAGAATAAAGTGATAGACAGAGGGTTAGCAGGGAAATAAGAAAAGAGTTAATGAAGCATTATGAGTAAGATGTGATACATGGATGACAACGGTAGGAAAAAAAATAAAAAAATAATAGTATTACAGAGTCTATCGACAAGGGAAGGAAAAGACAAGAGGTGACAGGCTTCGAGACAACAAAAGAGTATAGGCCATAAAGTCATATCCTCATTTCGAGAAATAAGTTCGTGACTCTAGCGTGATTAACAGAAGGAAAAGCTAGACCCCGGAGTAATAGAAATCAGTATGGACTGTTGAACAAACTAAACATGAACTAGGGACTGAGTAATATGATAATAGTCAGCATCATGAGAATTTCAGAGATTGCGTTCCAGCGATAATAGAATGGATGACAAAAGAATACCCTTTAAAGGTCATTCAGGAAGACGCTTCCCTAAAGCAAACAATACGAGCAAAGTTAAGCTTAAGGGACTGTATGTGCCAATTACACTAAGTATTGTCATCACGAGTAAGGAATTTTGTTATCCTTGGTACAGAAAGATTACCACAAGGCGAGTAAGGGTCATCGATGATGTGAAAGGCGCCAAAGATGAAGAGGAAAAATATCTATAGGCAGGTCGTCGTAGCTCCAACTCTTAGTACTCCCCTAAAGGGGGAAATATGGAGTGATGTGGTATTAAGTCAGAATTAAGTGGTTCTAGTAACTATGGAATAATAAAGGAAGAATGCGATAAAAATGAGAAAGGGATGAGATTGCACTTATTCAAATGTTACAAATATGCTACGATCCCAGTAGAGGAAGGTCGTACATCTCATGTGTTAGGTAGTAGAGGAAGGTCACGCCGAAATAATCTCCACAAGCTTAACTTGGGATTGGAGAAATAAAAACATAAAGCATTTGAAGACCGGGAAACTTCCCTCAGATCCAAAGGAATCGAGGGCCCTGCGCACAAAGGAAACCTGATTTAGCTTGTCCGAGGACGGAACTTTTCTCAGGAGAATGTTCGATGGCCCGCTAGCAATATGTCTGGGACCGGGAGATACCGAGTACATTTTGAGGGAAGTCCACGAAGGCACCTGCGGGAACCACTCAGGCGCCGAATCATTGGTTCGAAAGGTAATCAGAGCCGGCTATTACGGGATCGATATGGAAAAAGATGCGAAGGAGTTCGTGCAAAAACATGATAAGTGCCAAATATATGCTCTGATGATTCATCAACCTAGGGAGCTGCTGCATTCGGTTTTATCACCGTGGTCGTTCATGAAGTGGGGGATGGACATCGCCGGCCATCTTCCATCGGCACTAGGTAAGGCTCAATTTGTCTTATTTATGACTGACTATTTCTCTAAGTGGGTTGAAGTACGGGCATACAAGAAGGTCAGGGAGAAGGAAGTATTCGACTTTATTTGGGACCACATCATATGTCGGTTCGGGATACCATCCGAAATTGCATGTGACAACGAAAAATAGTTTATCGGCAGTAAAGTGACCAAATTTCTCAAAGTCTATAAGATCAAAAGGATCTTGTCGACACCTTATCACCCCAGTGGTAACGGACAAGCCGAATCAACCAACAAAGCCATAATTCAAAACCTTAAGAAAAGGTTGACTGACGCTAAGGGAAAATGGAAAGAGATCCTGCCCGAAGTTCTTTGGGCATATCGTACAACTTCGAAGTCCAGTACCGGGGCTACCCCGTTCTCATTGGTTTATGGCGCCGAAGCTCTAATACAGGTCGAAGACGGGGAGCCGAGTATCATATTCCGATATGCAACAAAGGAATCGAATGATAAGGCCATGAATACAAGCCTGGAGCTATTGGAAGAAAGGCGTGAAGCTGCCCTTGTTCGATTGGCCGCCCAAAAGCAACGGATCGAAAGGTATTATAATAGAAGGGCCAACCTTCGATACTTCAATATCGGGGACTTAGTACTAAGGAAGGTCACATTAAACACCCGGAATCCAAACGAAGGAAAATTGGGTCCGAACTGTGAAGGGCCATACCAGATTCTCGAGATCACAGGGAAAGGGTCATATAAGATCAGAATGATAAATGGAGAACAACTACCAAACAATTGGAACGTAACTCATCTTAAATGATATTACTGCTAAGGTACGACCCCATTTCAATTCTTTCCATTTTTGGACTAACACTTGCAGGTGATCGACAAGAAGTGGCATAAAGCCTTTAGGTCTGAAAGCACGCATTGCACTCATTTTCCCTTGAACCGTTTTTGTTCCAATTGGGTTTTTCCACAAGGCTTTTAACAAGGCAACAGTGGATCGTGCTAACTTAAAAGCGAAGGCCGACCGTGAATCGGTATCAAAGACAACACTAACAGTATCCGAGGTTCCTCTATAATCAACCTCGAATACTGGGGGGATTACCCTCGGATGTCAACTTTTTGCGAGGGAATTACTTAGTAATAGAAGGGTCTCGATAGGTATGATTTGTTGTAAGGGCCAAATGGTCAAACAAACCATTCCCACATAGGTTGTTCGAGCCCTAGCATAAAACATGTATGCATGTGTAACTATTTTTCACAAGAATAAAGAGAAGTACTTTCCTTGCAATTATCTTATGTCTTAGAAAAAATTTCCACTTTACCATTTCATACTTTCGATCTCTTATGGAAATGAGCTCAAGGGCCGATTTTATAACCAGAGTTCGGATGATCGCCCCCACACTCAGGGACTATCATCCAAAAAACAAACTCGAACATATCAAACTATTAATTATCAGGGGCATAAGACCTCTCAGGAAACCCCCGAATTTTTAAGGCCACGGCCATACCCACTAGGGGACTATTATCTTAGGAAGGCATGGATAACTCGGGAAAGCAAGCTCACTGGGCGACGCCCGAATTAAAACGCCATAGCCGCATTAACATGGCTCAGAGACGTCCGAGAACCGTAACAAAAAATAGGCCTTCGAAGTTTTCATACCCGGTTTTAAAGGCTACCCTCGGCAAACTACGGTCTGAGTTACTTACTTTGGGAGAAGGTTCCCGGTAACCCCGAACCTCCAAGATGACTCAAAAACAAAAATAATGTAAAGGTAGGATTGTTCGAACTTACACAACCTAAGCTATTTTATTCCAACCTTTGTGAATACAAGTAATAAAGCAAAGGAATATTGGAAAGCCAAAAGGGAAAAGAAAGCCTTGTATATATTTACACAATAGTCTTTTACAGAAGCCAAAACGGCTTAATTCAAAAAAATTCACAATGGCTGAAATGGCCTAAAAAACATGCAAAAGAAAAGCAAAAAAATATAAAGGACTAAATGGCATGGTCTTCATCAAGGACTGAAATATCTGAGTCTTCCTCGGGAAAGGCCAGCCTCCAAGCCTTGGCATCCTCTGCTTTGGCATTCTCGAGTTCAGCCAGTATATCGAAGCCCTGAGCATGGACTCCCTCAAGTGTTTCCATTCAAGCTTGCCACTTTGCATGATCCACCATGCTTTTGGCCCGCGCCTTGATGGCTTCGACGTCAACCTTACATTGGGACACTTTAGCATCGGCTTTGTTGTTGGCCACGGCCACCTCAGATTAGGCCGCCTCGAGCTTATTGGCCAATTTTGCTAATTGGGACTGAAGTTCCTCGATTTTCTTGACCTGCACCGAGGCCTTCTCTCTTGCAGCTCGGAGCTGGATCTCGGCCGACTCCAGTTGTGTTTGGGCAGCTTCCCTTTTCGAGGCTAAGATGTCCATATTTTTCTTGAACTCCTCAGCCCCAACTCGAATTCTATCTACTTATTTCTGAGGCTCCCCGATCTGTTCAAGCCTCTGCCGAACCTATAGAATCAGATCGTTAGTCATTATCTCCAATTCGTCTTCACTATCGTAAAGCATTCGGAATACCTGCTCGGACATCTCCGCATGCTCATCCCGAGCCATTACTAAATCATCCTGAAGCTTCTCACTGAGAAGCTTGTAGGTGTCACTTTTCTCAGTGAGGTCCCGGACCTCGGCCTCGTGATGAGTTAATTCCTCCAAATATCGGAGGAAAGCCTCGTGATGCAGTACCGAAGTCTGCAAGCATAAGGGAAGATGTTATTTATAACTTTAAAAGTTAGAATATATGAGAAGAAAGAACACGCGAATTTACCCGATTTAATGCTTGTTGGGTTTCATTGAATTGGCAAGGGGTTTCCACCTCGTCCATCACTGCCTGATCTTCTTCGGTCACTAAACACCATGGTAACTAGCGACCCCCTTCCATCACTGCCTGATCTTCTTCGGTCACTAAACACCATGGTAACTAGCGATCCCCACGGGGCAGAGAAAACCAGGGCGTCCTCCGAGATAGAAAAAGCTACTGACTGTCTTCGGTTAGGATAAATACTTGGGGTCAGTAATCGGTCCACCAGTTTTGGGCTCGATGAAGACCTGGTGGCACCTGACGACGGCTCCTTCCTTAGCACCGGCAGGTCACCGAGCCCGGTGACGTATGCCAAAGCATCGGACTCAACCCCATCCAAGAATCCGTGGATATCAATCAACCCTGAGGACTCAACATACCGGCCTCACGAAGCATGGCGTCCGAAGTCTGAGGAGACACGGTGATGTCGATCGCTCCAAGTTCGTCTATCGGGGCACTTTCCGCAGCTCGAGAACTATCGCCCCCAGTCTCTCTCTCGACCCCCCTAGCTTGGGGCAAAATGGGCTCGACCTTTTCTATATCAGAAGCTTCAACGAGAGCTCTCTCACGGACCTCCTCATGTCGGGATGTTTCAGCTTCAGCGCCCGCCGGTTCGAGAAATTCTTGTACGGTGACACCAGCCCGCACGCAGGCCACTAGTTTGGGTTTATCTTCCTCTTGTTCTTCTTCTTCGGACTCATCCCTTAATCGGCGGATTGAGTTTGAGGACATAGCACTGGCGTCTCCCCTGGGCTTGCGCGACCTCTTCATCGATTTCTTCTTTTCCGAGCCCGGGGAATTCGAAGCCCCTTTCCTTTTCTTCTCTTTGGCCTACTTCAGAGGAGGTAGTTGGGGAAAGACTTCTTTGCCACCAGATGGGGGCCTTATTGCAACATCCTTCCCGAGGTCTACAAAGGAAAAAAGATGAGTAAGCTCGAGAAGAAGCCCGAACAGTAACCGTTCTAAGAAAGGAAATTACCATGATTGCGGGCCTCCCATCAACCCTTCGATAACTCCATCCAAGCACTCTCGGAGTATGGTCTCTACCAAACCAGGCCCTCGACCCATTGCTTGAGTTCGGGAACTACTTACGGTACCTGGGCCACAGCTGCAACACCAAAAACATAGATGAGGAAAGAAGATAAGAAGTAAAACAGTAAAATTGAACGTTCAAGGCGAAGTACTACTCACGATGCGTGTTCTATTTCTCAGGAAACGGAATGTCTTCAGCAGGGATCAGGTCCGAAGTCCTTATTCGGATAAATCGGCCCATCTAACCTCGGTCATGAGCCTCGTCTATGCTCGAGAATGGGGCCTTGCTGGCCCGGCGACCAAGCTTAATCATCCCTCCTCGATAGAGTCGGGGACTATTAAGGCGCATAAGGTTATCGAGGGTGAAAGGATATCCCACGATTTTTCTTTCGAAGAATCGGAGGAGAATCACTATTCTCCAGAAGGAAGGATGGATATGGCCAATGGTCACATCGTACCTCTTGCAGAAGGCAATGATGACAGGGTCTAAGGGACCCAACGTGAAGAGGTAAGTGCAAACACTTAGGAAACCCTCCACGTGGGTAGTGATCGATTCCTCAGGCGAAGGTACCACCACATATTCATCGAGCCAGTTGCAATCCTCATTAACCTTGGCAAGGAGTTCATCGGTAATTGTGCATATATTCCTCGAGACCGTTTCACATCAACCCGGTACCGAGGAGGTCTTTTCAATCTTAAAATCAACAACAGTAAGGCAACCCTCCCGGAACAAAATCCTCAAGGGGATACTCCACCACAGCCCTATCACCGGCGGGCCGTGATGAAGAGGCAGCCTCCTTTTGTGGTACAGTCTTAGAAGTTTTTGCCATCGTAGAAGAAAAAGGAATTAGGATGGTATGCGGTTTACTAAAAGTTCAAGAAATTTGGGTGCAAGAATTGCAAAGCAAAGGGATTTTTGAAGCAGGAATGGGAGAAGCTTTGAACGTAAAGTCTGAAGAGGTTACAGTACTTATAGCTTGCCGGTGACGGTTCAGAACTCATGGTGGCCGACCAACAACTGACAGGCATTTAATACCTTGGTAATTGGACCGACGGGGCGTTTCAAGTTCTTGCTTATGTCATGATCGGGTGTATTAGTGATGTTCGTTGCTTACGTCATGGCTCATCGAGACGAAGCTCAGAAATTCATATCGTTTCTCGTCATCTCTTTTCAAAAAATAAGGGGACTATCTGTATACGGTCAAAATCGGGCTTGCCCTTTGAGACTGGAACGTGATAGGCCAAGGTTCAACCTCGTGTTATATCGAACCATGGTGTAAAGTTAGATCGCCGAGCTCGTGACCCAGAGACCGATCAAGATCGAGATCAGCCATGATCGAGACCGAGCAAGATAGAAATCGAGTGAGATCGAGGGAAGCTTACCAAGCCAAATAACGGAGAGCCGAAATATCTGCAATCGGGCGAGGATCACGGCAAAAATCCCGGCACGTATCAAGAAGAGGCCGATTAATTAGCTAATCATGAGATTTCTTACCTCATATAGAATTGTATCAAGAGTAGGACTCCCTACTATATAAAGGGGGTCTGATCATTTGTAAAAGACATCATATTCACGCAATACAAAGCAATATACTGTCATTTTCTAGCTTTCATTATCTTGTTATTCTGTTCATAAGCCAGTTGAAACATCTTTTGGTTCAGGGGTGACTGGACCCGAGGGCCAAGGCTATTCAATTTGTGTGATTTGCATTTACTCTTTTATCATCAATTTCAATACTAATTTATTCTTCTTAATTTGTACCAAGTTATATCACGTGTCCTTAAAATTGCGTATAAATTCAATTGTTATTCGATTTTAGGGTAAACACTCCTAAAAGAATATATGAAAATTTTGATGCTACCTTTCTGCAAACAACAGCTATAACACTCATCGTGCACAGTTCCTACCTGGAACATCTGCAAACACAATAGTATTAGTATGCTCAAGTGGTTTAGTAAAAAGAGGCTAATTTTAAGAAGGGATCAACGGAGAGGAATAATATTCTAGAAGTAAAAGAAGATGAGAAACATAACTATCACATACTAACCACTTGAGATAGGAAGTTCAGCTCTGGTATATGGAGTTAGACCTTCCTTTTTATAGAAGTCAACCTGGAAATTGATTGAAGAATTGTCAAACTTAAAAGCTCAAATTTGACCCAAGCCCAAATGATTTGCCCAACTTGTTCAAGGTTGGGCTGATTATTGACCCGCCCATTTATTGAATTTAACTATTTTGACCCAACTCATCTCAACCCATTTAAATATGTCAATTTTTAGCCCAAATTGATCCATGAGTAACTTTGCCAAAATATCTTTAAAATATTTTTTTTGCTTGATATGTTATATATGACCATAAAAAAAGAAAAAAATCAAATTTAGTAATTATACAATTCATAAGAAGACAACACATATTATGTAAAGCTTGAAAATAGTTGGGCGGGTTGGTCTATGACCCGAAATTTAGCCCATCTTGACTCGCCCACTTATTGACTCAACCCGCCGTCCCCACCGGTTGGTTGCCGAATATAACCCCTCACCTTGGGTCTCCAAATAAGTTTTTATAATAGTCAAAAGCACCATAAAACCACGAATAAGTTGGAGATGAGGGTGATGAGTGTAACGTTCCGACTAGTCGTATTGCTTTCTAGAATTCCGTTCCCCTAAATAAGACTTTCTATACTTGCTTTTACTGATTTATGACTTGTGGGGATGGTTGGTTCAGGATTTGGAAGAGTTTGGGTTGAAATCGGAACACTTGGTTCCTCAAGGTTGGCTTAAAAGGCCAAGTTTGACTTCGGTCAACATTTTGAGTGAACGACCTCGGAGTTAGGATTTGAAGGTTCCAACAGGTTCGTATGATGATTTCGGACTTGGGCATATGTCCGGATCAGGTTTCGGATGACCTAGGAGAGTTTTGGCACCTAATAGTGAAAGTTGATTCAGGTTTTTTGAAGTTTTTTAAATTTGGTTTGGAGCGGGTTTTTGTGATATCGAGGTCTGAACGGAATTCCGAGACCAGGAATTATTCCATAATGTCATTTAAGACTTGCACGCAAAATTTGGTGTCAATCCGAGTAGTATAAGGGTGTTTCGTCACATTGGAAGTAAATTGAAGAACTTGAAGTTCATAAGTTTGAATCAATTGGTTTTAGGGTGTGTTCCTAGTATTGATGTTGTTTCCGGTGTTTCGAGGGTTCGAGCGAGTCCGTTTTATCATTCCAAACTTATCGGTATGTTCGGGCGAGGCCCCCGGCACCCCGAGCGTCAATCGGACGAGGCTCGAGCTTAGTTGAAAATATGAGAAGGAGCTGAAGCTCCAGGCTTCTGTCATAACCGCACCTGCGGTTGGCCAGCTGCAGGTGCGAGACCGCAGAAGCGGCTCAGCCATCGTAGATGCGGCCATGGATGGCCAGCCCAGAAAACGCAGAAGCGGCCCCCTAACCACTGAAGCAGAACCGCAGAAGCGGCCCAGCAGCCCAGCTCAGAACCGCAGAAGCAGCCCATTTTCCGCAGATGCGGTTGGTGCAGGTGCGGCCAAGGACCGCAGATGCAAAAACTGCTGAAGGCAGTAGCCTTCATTAAATAACGGGAGTTTGTCATTTTGACACATTTTTACTCCATTCTTGGGCGATTTGGGAGCTTTACAAGGGGAGATTTCAACCTAGCTTTGGGAGTTTTGGATCGTTCGGCTCCGATTTGAGGGTTTGAGCGCATTATTGAAATTTGAAGTGAGCTTTGGGACGAGGTAAGTCTCCTTTCTAACCTTGTAAGAGGGAATTAGCCCCATAGGTGAATTAAATAAATGTATGTGACTATCTGTGGGGGCTACGTACGTACGTGGTGACGAGAGTCCGTACATAGCTACTATTATGCCAATTGTCCGGGTAGTTTAGGACCCGTATCATGCTATACTTGCAAATGCTTGCGTCCTTGCTTGTTACTAAGAACACTTAGGTCGTTCTAGAAATTGGTAAATAAATATAGCCGGCTATACTCACTTACTTAAGAACTTGTATGAATTATTTGACTATAAATGGGCAATGTGTGCTTACTTGATAATAAATTGCTATTTGTGGATCGGGTCGATCGCCTCGGTAGTAAATATATGCATCTATGGTTTGCGCTATTCGACCCTCTGGTAGTGCACAGTTTATTATTATATCGAACCAGGACGTACGACCTCGGCACAATGTTCGCATGTTATTTATGTGGAACTTTCTGTGATTTACACTCCTTGAATGCTTTGGAATGTAACTTATTACATGATATGACTGAAATTGATATGTTGTTAAGAAAGAATATTTTGTTTCTTCTTGTTCTTTGACTGTCATTATATTCATACTATCCATGCTTAGCATAACACTTAAACTGTATTATTATTGACCCTAGTAGGTGTCAAGTCGACCCCTCGTCACTACTTCTTCGAGGTTAGGCTGGATACTTGCTGGTACATATTGTTTATGTACTCATACTATGCTTCTGTACTAAACTGTACAAGATATGAGGTAGGTGCATCTAGCTACCCGTCCGGCGCGCATTCCTGATACTTAATCGAGATCTCACGGTGAGCTGCCCCCTTCTAAGATGTTCAGCAGCATGCCGGAGTCTCTCCTTTTGTTATTACTGTCTACTCTATTTCAGGCAGTAGGATAGTTATATTCTTTTGTACATTCTACTAGTTGCCCTAGTACTTGTGACACTAGTTCCTAGCACACACATTAGTAGACTATTACTTTTGGGTTGTATTTCTATTATTTTGACTTCCTTTAGTCTTTCCCGATTCGTTTGCCTTATAAATTTGTTAATGTTCGACTGTTTTAAATTTAAGTAAATTTGGTGTTGGGCGCCATCACGACCTATAATGGAATTTGGGTCGTGACAACATGGTATCAGAGCACTAGGTTCACGTAGGTCTCACAAGTCATGGGCAAGCCTAATAGAGTCTTGCGAATCGGTATGGAGACGTCTGTACTTGTCTTCGAGAGGCTATAGGATGATAGGAAACTACTCTTTATTCATCTTCTATCGTGCAGTTGAGGGTATACTAAATTTCCTTCTTCTATTCTCTCACAAATGGTGAGGACGCGCACGACAGACATTCCAGACCCGAGAGGAGCTACTCCCCCCGTCGTTAGAGGCCGACGCAGAGGCCGGGGGAGGGCATCGGCCTGAGGTAGGGGACGAGGGCGTCCCAGAGCTGCCCCAGTTGCACCACCGGTAGATCCAGCAGGGGATCCCATTATTGAGGAGCAGGGTGAGGTGCCCGCAGCAGAGCCTGCCCCGGCGGATTTCATGACAGCATCGGGCTTCCAAGAGGTCATGGGCCGTATGCTGCGGTTCATGGATTTTATGACTCAAGCTGGTTTATTTCCAGCAGATCCAGCCATATCTCAGGCGGGAGGGGGAGCACAGACCCCTACTGCTCAGACTCCTGGTCATGCAGCTGCAGTGTATCAGACTCCGGGTGCACTACCCATGGATGGGGCCCAGCCAGTTGCCGCAGTGGTACCCGAGCCCAGACCAGCTGCGGACGGTGATCCGCAGAAGTTATTGGACAGATGGACTAGGCTACACACTCCTATCTTCTGAGGCGAGCGTCATGAGGATGCCTAGGATTTCATTGATAGGTGCAGGGATAGACTGCACAACATGAGGATGTTGGAGTCTCATGGGGTTGACTTCACTACTTTCCAACCGGAGGGCAGGGCCCGTAGGTGGTGGCAATCTTATGTTCTTGGCAAGCCAGCGGGTTCTCCTCCCATTACTTGGGGTCAATTCATACAACTTTCTCTTGGATAAGTATATTCCACCCTCTGAGAGGGAAGAGCGGCGGTATCACTTTGAGCATCTTGAACAGGATCAGATGTCAGTGACCGACTACGAGGTGAGGTTTTCTGAGTTGTCTCGCGATGCACTCATGATACTTCCTACTGACGCAGAGAGAGTGCAGAGATTTGTTGCAAGGTTGCACTCCGGTATTAGGGCTAACATGGCCAGAGAGGTTGAGATGGGGACTTTTTATCAGCTGGTAGTGGAGATTGCTCGGAGGATTGAGGGCTAACATCTGAGGGGTAGAGAGCAGATGTAGGAGGAAAAGAGGGCCCGTTTCTCCGGAGAGGTTAGAGGTGCCCCAGCTAGGGGCAGAGGTCAGTTTGGGAGGGGTCAGCCCAGCAGGCCCCCATATTCAGCACCACCACCTCCTCGAGGTGCTCCAACGCGCCCTTATTTCAGTGCCATACCAGAGAGTTCTTACCGCCCGCCAGCCATACAGGGTTCTTCCAGTGGGTATTCAGGTCCCCAGGGTTCTTCCACCTCCTACTTTAGTGCTATGCCGGAGAGTTCATACCGCCCACCGGCTATTCAAGCTTCTTCCAGTGGGTCTACAGGCCATCAGAGTTGGATATCAAGGCAACAGGTCATCGCACCGATGGGTTGTTTTGAGTGCAGAGATCTCGATCATATGAGGAGATACTGCCTCAGACTTCGGGGCAAGGCAGTGCAGCAGGTCAACAGCCCATGATTACAGCACCGGCTGTCCAGCCGCCGATAGGCGGAGGGTAGACTGGTAGGGGCTGTCCTAGAGGTGGAGGCCATGTAGGGAGAGGTCAGCCAGCTACTGTTCAGTCAGGTGGAGGCCAGCCAGCCGGCGCTCCTGCTAGATTCTATGCTTTTCTGGACAGAACAGATGCATCGGCCTCAAATACCGTTATCACAAGTATTATTTCGGTCTGCAGTAGGGATGCTTCAGTACTGTTTGATCTAGGGTCTACCTATTCATATGTATCACTTCTATTTGCTCATTTCCTGGATATTCCCCGTGAATCCTTCGGTATTCCTATTCATGTGACCACTCCTGTGGGCAATTCTGTGGTTGTGGATCGGATCTATCTGTCCTACGTGGTCACATTCTACGGTTTTGAGACTAGAGCAGATCTCTTATTGCTTGATATGACCTACTTTGAGGTCATCCTGGGCATGGACTGGTTATCCCCATATCACTCCGTCCTAGATTTTCATGCCAAGACTGTTACTTTAGCGATGCCAGAGTTGCCGAGGTTGGAGTGGAAGGGTTCCTCAATTAGTATATCTAGTCGGGTTATTTCTTTTCTGAAGGCTCGGCATATGGTCGACAAGGGTTGTTTGGCTTATCTAGCTTATGTTCGGGACACCACCGTAGAGTCTCCGACGATTGATTCTGTTCCAGTAGTCTGGGAGTTTGCTGATTTGTTCCCTTCTGACCTCCAGGCATGCCACTAGATCATGATATTGATTTCTGCATTGATTTGGCTCTAGGTACCCAGCCTATATCTATCCCACCATACCGTATGGCTCCGAAAGAGTTGAAAGAGTTGAAGGAATAGCTTGAGGAGTTGTTAGCAAAGGTGTTTGTGAGACCGAGTGTGTCACCTTGGGGTGCACCAGTGTTGTTTGTGAAGAAGAAGAAGGATGGGACTACGCGAATGTGCATTGACTACCTCCAGTTGAACAAGGTTATTATCAAGAACAAGTGCCCGTTGCCGTGCATTGATGATTTGTTCGACCAGTTGCAGGGTGCTAGGGTGTTCTCTAAGATCGACTTGAGGTCAGCCTGGATCGGCCCAGACCGGTTTAACGGCTAGTCTTTCAAAAAATTTTTTTTAAATGTTTCTGACTGTTGGCAACGGCAGCTGGGCCAAGGGGCCGTTGCCCAACGGCTGTTTTGCACAATTAGCCCTTTTTTGTGCCATTTTTTTTTAAAATTAATACTTTTTGTAATTACTAATTGAGCCCTTTGAAAAACTATAAATGCACCCCACCTCTTCTTCATTTCTTCACTCATCTCTCATTTCTCAAATTCATATTCTCAATTATCATTCTCTCATTCTTCACCTAAATCACAATCAAGTATTTGGCTCTCATTTTTTTTTTGGAATTTAATTTATCATATTATTTATTTTTGAAGTTTGAAGTTTGAACAATAGACGTTTCTTCGTGGTAACATTGGAGTTGCGAAATCATCAAGTGTTCAGTTTATTGCCGAATTCGGTGCACTCCCTCCAACTCATCTCTTATTTACTATTTTATTTGCATATTTAATTTTTGCTAGTAGTTAAATTTTCACAATATGTTTAATGCTGCAAAAAAAAGTTTGTAATAAGGTTACTAATCGGGAAAATAGAAAAAGAGGTAGTACTTCAGCATCTGGTAGTAATTTAAATGACTCTACACATATTTCTAAAACATTACGTGATAATAATATAAATTATGAACAATTACAAGAAGATTTCGGTATGGAAGATAATAAATTAGAAATTGAAGATGAGACACCACTTACACCTAGTAGTGTTGGAGTTGGTAGCAGGGGTAGTGGTCGTGGTGCTAGTAGTAGATCACATGTGGCCCCGACTACTAATCGGAGAAAAAGATGTAAGGTTTGGAAATTTTTTGACGAAATAGTAGGTACTGATAGAGTTAAATACAGACTTTGTAATGATGATTTTAAACATATGACTGGAGAACAATTAGGGGGAACTGGGACACTTAGTAGACATATGAGAATTGAGCATCCTATAGAATGGGGCTCTGATGGAGATGGAAATCAAGCAACTCTAAACCCTATGACTGGAGGACTTATGAAATATGATAAAATGAAGGATCATGAGGAGTTAGCAAAAATGATTGCTTTGGGTTGTCTACCTTTTTTTTTTGCTTCTTCATCATATCTTATTATGTATATTCAAAGGATTTATAATCCTTTGTTTAAAGGTATCCCTAGAAGTACTTGTAGATCTGATACCAACAGAACTTTTAGTTTTCCCTCTAACCGTTTTCTCTCGGTGCACGTTAACGTGGCCTAGCTAACGTGCGCTTTTGGAAGCCATGGGAGGGAGAGGTAGACCCAAAAAGAACCTTATGTAGGTTCCGATCACTTATCAGAGATCAACGGAAGCACGCAATGCAGTATTAGAGTTGTTTGTCTCGCCAAAAGGGGTGAGAATCGAAGAACCGACTGAGCTAGTTACTCCGAGGAACATGCAGAGTGAGCAGAGCAAGGCGGAAGCATATCTAGCTCTCAAAAATGCCAAAATGAAAGTTGTGGTTGCTACACCTGTAGCTACACAAGTCATAGGAGGTGGATCTGGAAGCGGGAAAGCTCAAACACAGATGATGACGCCAAATAGCAATGGAATAGTGCCATGCAAATCTGGCACTGTAGACGCCATTAGAGTTGCTGAGCAAGTGGAGAAGGATAACAGGAATCAGACATGGGCGAATGTGGTAGTAGGGAATAAATTAGCTATGAAAGGTATGAATCTACCGTTTATTGCACCAGTGATTCAAAATGGCGAGAAAATTGTGCAATTAGATCTAGAGGATGTAGAACAGGAAAATGCTAAGTGGAGTTCAGCAATTGTACTTTCTGTAATAGGTGATTCACCTACTATTGGAGCAATGGAAAGGTTCATAAGCTCAGTGAGTAGATTCTCAGTAAAGCCTCAGATCTATTACCATAATGATGATTACTTTGTGATAAGATTTGCTAATTTGGAAGAAAGGGATCAAGTGCTATATTCTGGACCTCATACTGTTAATAATCGTCCCATAATAATGAAAGCATGGACAACAAATTTCAATCTTCATGATGAAGTACTGAAAACCATTCCCCTATGGTCTAGATTCCTAATTTGCCGCTTAATTGTTGGAGTATGAAGGCTCTAAGCAAGATAGGTAGTGCATTGGGAAATCATGTCTATGCTGATCAGTGTACAACTGGCTCAGTCAGAAATTTCATATGCAAGAATGCTAATTGAGATGGACATTACCAAGCCATTACCTAGAAGCATGAAGCTGCAAGATCCAATGGGCAGAACAATTCAGCAGGAAGTTAGCTATGATTGGGAACCAGCATACTGTACTAAATATTTGAAAATAGGCCACAATTGCAGTGAAAACAAAGCTACACAACCATAGAAGATGGTATATCAGAGAAAGGTAAACAAAGGCAAACAAGTTTGGCTAAGAATAGATAGAGATGGCTCAAGTGATAATAAACAGGAGATTGAACAAAGGAAGAAGAATGAAGCAGTCAAACCACCAGAAAATGGAAAAAGGCAAATGGATAATAATAAACAAACTGAGGAAGCTGGGTGGATAACAGTGCTTGGTAAGTCAGCAGCAAGAGCAGCCAAAGCTAAACAAGACGAAAAGCAAAATCTAGTTAACAATAATGGATTTCAATCTATAGGAAATGACCAAGCAACAAATGATCCAGGTACAAGCAGTATGCATATGAGGAGGTTTGGGGTGCAAGAGTTGTATCAAGACCCTCAATTCATACCAGTATGAGTGTGATAACATGGAATGTTAGGGGGTTGAATAAAGCTTATAAGCAAAAGGAGATAAAGGAGTTCATTGAAGTGAATAAAGGCAGTAATAGCATTAATTGAGCACAGAATAAAAGATCAGAAAAAAATAGTTGTATAATGAAGAAGATTGCTCCTGGATGGCAGTGGATATCAAACTTTAGTGTCAAGAACAAAAGCAGAATTTGAGTGATATAGGATCCGAGGATTTATGTGTTTGAACCAACAGAAACAGATGAGCAGATTACACATGGACAAATTAGAGCTATCTCAAAGCTAATAACATTTGGATTTACAGCAGTATATGAGCTGCATACCATTAAAGATAGGCTGAACATGTGGAAGAAATTGAGACAGATTTATAATGTGCAGCAAGGGCCTTGGCTAGCAATGGGTGATTTCAATGCTGTGTTAAATGACCAAGATAGGCAACATGGTTTTGTGATACAAGACATGGAGACAAAAGACTTCAAGGAGTTCATGAATGATACTGGTATGAGTGAATTGCAAACTGTGGGAAGGGACTATACCTGGACTAACAATCATACTTATAGCAGAATAGATAGGGGATTGGTGAATGCTAACTGGATGCTGACAATGCCTAGCCTGAAAATACATGTGTTAGAGCCATCTGTGTCTGATCATTCTCCACTTAAGCTAATGATCACACATATGCAGATGAAAAAGAGTAGGCCATTTAGATTTTTTAAGTGTATTGCTGACCATCCTCACTTTATACAACAAGTTGATCAAGCATGGAGTACAGTTGGAGCAGATGGAAAGATGCAGGGAGTCTGGAACAAGCTCAAAAGAGTTAAGAAAGTTATAAAAGGGCTGAACATTTAACACTATTAAGGTATGGATGAAAGAATTAAAGAGACTAGAAAAGAACTGCAGGAAGTCCAAGAGAAGATGAGTTGCAGAATGCAGAATTCAGAGTTAATTGAGGAGGAGAAAGCACTAAGAAATAAATTAGAAAAATAGATACTGATTGAAGAGAGTATCTACAAACAAAGGTCAAGAGTCCAATGGCTAAAACTGGGAGATACTAATTTTGCCTATTTCTTTGCTCAAATGAAGAATAGGAACAACTTGAATGGTATTCAGGCTCTAACAGATGATATGGGTGTACAACTAATGCTGGAAGAAGACATAGAGGCAGAAATATTGGGCTACTACAAGAAATTGTTGGGGTCTAGAGCAGCAACTATTCCAGCCATCAACCCAAATGTTATGAAGAAAGGAGCAGTGCTAAGTAGGGAGCAGCAAATGCAGCTAATTCAACCAGCGACCAAGGAGGAAATATGGTTAGCATTGAAAGATATCAGTGACTTAAAAGCTCCTGGATATGATTGACTAAATGCAGTATTCTTCGAAAAGTCATGGCAAGTCATAGGTGAGGAAGTAACATAGGCTGTTTTGGAATTTTTTGGTACAACTCAGATGTACAAACCTATCAACTGCACAACAATCACTTTGATCCCTAAAATTAGAAATCCAACTAGCATTAAAGAGTATAGACCTATCTCATGTTGCACTACCTTGTATAAAGTGATCTCTAAGGCCCTAACTAAGAGATTACAAAAAGTTATGGATGCCTTAATTGATAAGACACAATCTACTTTTGTCCATGGAAGAGTGATTACAGACAACATCATACTTAGTCATGAGCTAGTCAAGGGATATGGAAGGAAAGGAGTGTCACCAAGGTGCATGATGAAACTGGATATGCAGAAGGCATATGATTCAATTGAGTGGCCTTTTATGGAGCAGATTCTGAATGCATTGGCTTTTCCAGAACAGTTTGTTAAATGGATTATGGCATGTGTGCAAAGTGAACTTATATAGTCATGGTGAATGGTTCATTAACACAACCATTTGAAGCTAGGAAGGGGCTTAGGCAAGGGGATCCATTATCTCCATTTCTCTTTGTTTTGGCAATGGAGTATTTGACAAGAAGACTGAAGTCTTTGAATCAGATCCCAGACCTCAATTACCATCCCAAGTGTGCAAAGCTGCAAATAATGCAGCTTGGTTTTGCAAATGATCTTTTGCTATTTTGCAGGGGTGACATAGGACAGTCAAGCTCCTTTACAAGTGCTTCATGGAGTTTTCAAAGGCATTAGGACTGGTGATCAACAAGCATAAAAGCTCTATATTTTTTGGAGGGGTACCGCAAAATGTACAGGCAGTTATACTAGAATTTCTGGGCATTCAAAAAGGTGAACTACCAGTGAGATACATGGGTGTTCCCTTAAGTTCTAAAAGAGTATTTAGTACAGTGCCAACCTCTAATTGACAAGCTAGTGGGCAGAATAATATCATGGACAACTAAGTTCTTATCATATGCTGGAAGGATTCAGCTCATCAAAAGTGTGTTGTTTTCTATCCAGACTTACTGGGCATAAATAAAGAAAATTACAAAGTTAATAGAGGCAATTTGCAGAAGTTTTTTGTGGACAGGGGGGAATAGTGTCTCTAAAAAAGCACTACTAGCCTGGGAGAAAGTCTGCCTACCCAAATCAGCAGGAGGTTTCAATACTATAAACATCAGTCTCTGGAATAAAGCAGCTATATGTAAGCAGTATTGGAACTTATGCAAAGAAAAGAGCAAACTTTGGATACAGTGGATACACAGCTACTATATCAAAGGCAAGAACATATGGGAAGTTCAACTGAAGCAAACATCGTGGATCATGAGGAAGATTATGAAAGCAAAGGAGAGTTTTGAGGCTGCAGGATATAGCCATGAAGATATTAGAAGAATGAGTAACTTTTCTATTAAACAAATCTACCATAGTCTGCGAGGAAACTTTAGTAAAGTGAGCTGGAGGAGAATGGTATGTAACAATGCAGGCTGCCCTAGGTGGATCTTCATGCTAACAATGGTAGCACATGGCAAGCTAAAGACAGATTGCAAAATGGGGAATGCAAGTGGACCAAGAGTGTGTGCTGTGCAAACTTGCAAATGAATCTATCCAACGCCTATTCTTTGAGTGTCAATACATAGCAAAGTTGTGGGAGAATTTGCTAGTATGGCAAGGCATAAATAGATCAGTATATGGATGGACAGAGGAGCTAAAATGGGCAGAAAACTGGACGAGGAGAAAGACTGCACACATAGAGTTATAAAAAATGATACTAGCAGGATGTGTTTACTATGTGTGGCAAGAGAGAAATAACAGCATTTTTCAAGACAAAGCGAGACAATGGGAGATAATTAGCAAGTTGATTATACAAGAAGCGCACTGTCGAAGCAACAAACATGTGGAAAAGCTTTAAGTAGATTAGACTGTTATTCATTGTAATAGATAGGAAGTAGCAAAGATAACAGTAAGGTGTTGGGGGGGGGGGGGGAGGGAAGTATAGAAAGCATAGGAACATGTATGTAATATTTTTTTGAATTACTTGTAAATATTTTCCCTGGTATATGAAAGTTTAATTACCAAAAAAAAAAGATCTGATATCTTTAGACTTCATGGACAATATCAAACATACATTATTTATTTAGCCACCTTCCTTTTAGAGCTTCTCTAGCTTCTGATATTGGCCATGCTCTTAATGAAAATGATTATTTGACAATTACATGTCATTGGATAGATGATAATTATTGTATGTAAAAACGTATTATCACTTCTAAATATGATGAAGATCAGAGTCATACTGGTGTGTTTATAAGTACTACTATTTGCGAAGTTGTAGAATTTTATAATCTTAAGAAAAAAATATTGTGTATGTCTTTTGATAATGCTTCTAACATTAATGCCGCAATTTCAATATTGAAACTACATTTGCAACCACCACTTGACGAAATTTTTCATGTTAGGTGTGCATGTCATGTTTATAATTTAATTATTAAAAGTGGCCTTGATTTATTTTCAACTGAGATTACTCATGTTAGAAGAGCAGTTGGTGTTATTCAAGGAAATAATAGACAATCTAGAATTAGAGAATTTAAGAATAAGTGTACCGAGCATAACCTTAAGCCCAGATTCATGCCAGACGAAATTGTTACTAGATGGAATTATACATATATATTTTTAAAATATTGCTACAAATATAGATTCACAATAACTGAAGTTGCTAATGCGCATTGTACTGATGCAAACCGTATGTTAACAACTACTACTTGGGAGGCCATTAATGATGTTGTTAAATTTTTACATAAATTTTATATAGCTACTGTTGAGTTTTCTGGAGCATATTACCCTACTGTTACTATGGCTTTAGTACATATAGCTGAAATTTTTTTTCTACTCTCTGGATTTAAGAAGAAAGAAAAATATAAGGATGTTGTTGAAAAAATACAAGCAAAATTCAAAAAATATTTCTTTTCAATTCCTCCGATTTACTTAATTGGTGCTGTTTTAAATCCTTCTATAAAGATGTTTGATTGTCACCAATTAATCAATGCTTTATATACTTATACGGAGATCGGACCAACTGAAACCCCAGATATACATGTTTGTATGAACAAGCTAAATGATTCTTTACAACAATTATATAATTATTATGCAAATATATTTGATGACGCTGCTCTTAATGTAGGCAATGTTAATCCCACTATGCATTGTACCACTTCTACTACTATGGATGATGATGAAGGCCTTGTAGTTTTAATATTTTTTCTACATTTTCTAACACTCAAACCAGTAGCAGGAACATTGATGAACTTCAATTCTACTTGCAAAAGCAAAAAGAGCCTCGCACAAAGGAATTTTCACCGTTGGGATGGTGGCATGAGAATGGAAAGCAATTTCCTGTTCTTTCCGCTATGGCTTGGGACGTGCTGAATGTGCCAATTTCAACTGTTGCATCAGAGAGTGCATTTAGCCAACCAAGACAACAACTTGGAGACACCTGTCACTCATTGGGAAGCAATGCTTTGGAAGTTTTAGTATGTTTTAGAGATTGGATTAGATCGGAACGAAGAAATCAAGGACGTGAAGATGTTGATAGCCCAGAAGACGAGGAACTTGGAGATATATTAACACATGATAACCCATATGAATTTAACACTCCAGAAGAAGGCCAAACAGTTCATATTGATTATGAAGAACTTAATAAGGCAATGCAAAACATTTGAATTTACTCTTTTTTCGTTAATTTACTTGTTGTTAAATGTAAACCTTTCAATTTGTAAGTTTGAATTTTGAAATAAATGTAGCACTTGCAATTTATAAGTGCAATTTTTTTCCGTCTTCATTGTATTCTTTATATTTTTACTTTATATAAATATAAATTACAATAGTTATACAAAATACAAAAAAAAAATAACACTAACCCGGCTCGGCCCCTTGGACCCGTAACCCTTACGGTTCATTTTTTATCCGGATGGACCCGGACCCGTTAAGCCCGATAAACCCTAACCCGTAACCAGCCCGGATTGGAACCCGGCCAGTTTTATTTTTCCCCAACCCGAACCGGCCCGGCCAACCCGTTTAACACCCTTAGCTCAAGCCATCCATTTGACACCCCTATACAAACACATCAAGGTGCATGTAGTGTCTTGACAATGCAAATGCATATTTGTTTCGGGTCAATAGTCAGGAAGCGGGACTTTTGAGCAACCTTAGGATTATCGTACGTGTACTTCATTCTCATAACTCAAATTGTTTGGATAAGTTATAATAGTAACATATGGGCGTGTACAAAGGAAACCGACAAATCGCACCAACTTAATAATTCGAGTCAAATCGAGAAAAAGAACCCGATCATAAGTGGTTTGGTTTGGTTTGAATATTTTAGGATAATTCCATGACACATCTCATATTTTGTATTATTTTCTTGCGGGGGCGGCTCAACCGTATTTGTGGCCTAAAGCCAACATTTGATGAGAGGCCTTAAACCCCTTTTTAGACAGAAAAATTCATATATATATGTGTGTGTTATAAATAGAATTGTATTTATGGTGAATGTCTATACTTAGAGAGATTCTAGGGTTTATTACTTGGTGGCTAAGTCACCTTCTCCCTATAAATAGAGGGTTCTATTCCATTGTAATTCATCCCAAATCAATAAGAATTCTCTCCCTCTACTTTTCTCTGCAATACTCTTCTTCTTCTTTTATTGTTTTATAACACGTTATCAGCACGGGACTCTAACCAATTGAGTAGAAGCTTTGGGATTGAGCATAATGATTGTCAATTATTCCATGAACTTCCTTCATGATTAAATTCTGGATTTAAGGTAAGTATTTTACCGTATTTTTCACTTTTATTCTATACTTTGATTTTAAATACAAGCAAAGACAATAAAGTTTGATTATAACTCTAATGGAGTTTGTAAGAAATTATAACCACCTGAAGTGGTAAAATTTCTATGCCTCGCCATGATCAAATTCATGTATGATTGTGGGCAAAGAATTGAAAAACCGTCCCATTGAATTTGTTCCATTCTCATTCCCTTAAGAGAATGTGATAGCAGTATATGATAAGTCTGAAAGAAGACAAAATTATTACTACGAATGTATCAATGGATATGGACGTGGCAATAGACGAAATTATAATCATCATCATTTGTGGTAATGAGAACAATAAGGATTCTCAAAATAATCTTTCACTCTGTGAAAAATATTTGTCATCGATTTGACATGAGATTTTGTAAAGCACATATAGATGATTATGGTCCATTCATGATATGAATATGACAACATCTGATTTATGAATACAGATTCATTCTTCAAAGAATATGAACGTGCTAGTGGTAGTGAATATACCGCACTCACCTCGAAAAGAAGGTTTGAGATGATATAAGAAAATAATATCATTATTATGGCATGAATGGTCATTGGTCACGTACCTATTGTACGCCAAAATATTTTGGCATTGTGATTGTTAAAAGACAACGGTAATGCAAGAAACAGATCTTGCATATAATTTTGACCATAACCATAATGGTATAACTTTCTCTTTAAAAGAGATATTCACCATATGGGTGTTGATGAATATGTGGTACTACAAAATTAATTGAGAACTCCGCAAGAGCCAATTATACAATTTTGGAGAAACACAATTAGTTACCAATAAGGTATTGTGTTGTAGTAAGTCTCAAAGAAACTTATTCAATTTCCAAAGTATACGCGAAAGCGGTTGATTAGGTAGGGGTAAGGTCTGCGTACAGACTACCCTCCCCAGACCTTACTTGTTGGGATCAAACTGGGTTTGTTGTTTGTTTGTTTGTTTTATTACTACAACTTGTAGCGGAGTAATATGTATGTGAAAAGCTACCCGCTTTATTCTCCAATTTGTACTACATAAATAAAAGAATGCCACAATAAAGTAGAAGTTTATTGATATAAAAACCCATATCATAATAAACTTGGAGTTTATTGATAATTGCACATGTCATGGTGTAAATCCGAAGTTTATCAATATTGATAATTTATTCAGTTGGCATAATTTGTTTAGCCATATTAATTTAAGCATCATGTGCAAAAATAAACGAGAATTCACATGGGTAAATATTAAAGAACTAGAAAGTTCTTTACGAATTCTCTTATGTTGCCTGTTTTCATTAATTAATATACCAACTAAAATTGGGATTGAGTCCCATGAATGCTGAAAATATCAAAGGTGAATATGGGCCCATTCACCTGCCATGTATACCACATAAGATGCATATATGAGATGGTTACATGTGCGATTATTATTAACCCGCAACATGGTGTTTGTGAGGTAACTTGCTCAATAATTTAATTTAGAGCATATTCCAGATTTTCTATTCAAGAAGTTCATCTTGATAAGTTGGTCCACATCACAGCTGGTTTAGCAAAATGATTTATTGAGTGCCTCCACTTAATAGCTAAACAATTGCTTATGAGAACAAAGTTTTATATACCAGTTTGATATACGTTATATACGAAAGTATATTAATTTCTCCCCTCACAGGTGGTTCATGGTCAGGAACCAAATAATTCCATCTTATTATTATTGATGTGCGGTGTATATTTTGATTAACACCATAACGCACAAAGATGAGTTCTCAAAGTTGAGAAAACAAGTTAGTTTTTCTAACATGAGGGGGAGACATGATAAACAGTTGAGAAAATGTTACGTGGAATGAATTATCATTTATACATCTAGATCATCGAATAAGATAATATGAACTTGAAGTTCATAAAAGGATAATTCAGTTGCAATATATTGCAAAGCATGCCAGACGCATTTGCTGACCCAAAGAAAGTAACTATATTCTCATTGCAAATGCTCCTATTAAGTCCTAGAAGGACAAAGTCTATGGTACGCTTGAAGCATATAGACAAATCGGTTTCGAATAAACTTCTTGATAAAGAAGATGAGCAAATGATCTAAATGATCATAATAAAGGAGGCAAGTGATCTAGAAGATCACATGACATAACACTTCATAAAATCTCATGAGAGATTCAGGTACCTGAATATATGAATGAAGAGATCTCTATGTTATGTCTTTATGAAAAATAAGAAGGTTGGAATCGATATAAAATGTTTGTCGACGACATCTATAATAGCGCTAAATATATATGAGGATCTTAAGTCTGAAGAAACAATTCGAATAGAATTGGTTTCATATGAAAGACATGTAGTTCAAACACTTGAAAGTATAAAGTCAATGGTATGTGCAATCAGTTTTGGGTATCTTATATGTCTAGCATGACATGAAAACTCGATATGCATCAAAAGTCTATTATATGACTTATACGACTTAACTTATATGACAATCCATGAAGGATTTAAGTTGCTTGAAGCATATACAATTCTTGATCTTGAAGTACCACTTCCTCAGTGCAATTTGTGCACAAACGTATCTTGCTATAACTATATGCATGATAATATGATAGCAAGAGTTTCACCTCTATGTGAAGATATTGAACTGAAGATTCCAACAAGATCATATGAAGACAATTCATCTCTATCAAGAATGATGATTTCAAGGTGCGATATATTCATTCAAGTTAATATGGCTGATTTGTTTATCAAATATCTACCAAAGATCTTTTGAAAATGGTGCACAAGATTGGAATGCAAATGCTTAAGGATGTGAATTGATGCTCTCATCAGGGGGAGTTAATACGCGTTGTACTCTTTTTCCCTTACAAGGTTTTGTCCCACCAGGTTTTCCTTGCAAGGTTTTTAACGAGGCAACCAAAAGGCGTATTGTTAGATATGTGTACTCTTTTTCCTTCTCTAGAATTTTTTTCCCACTGGGTTTTATTTTAGTTAAGGTTTTAACGAGGCACATTATCTGTTGAATAGACATTCAAGGGGGAGTGTTATAAATAAAAATGTATTTATGGTGAATGTCTATATTTAGAGAGATTCTAGGGTTTATTACTTGGTGGCTAAGTCACCTTCTCCCTATAAATAAAGGGTTCTATTCCATTGTAATTCATCCCAAATCAATAAGAATTCTCTCCCTCTACTTTTCTCTGCAATACTCTTCTTCTTCTTTATTGTTTTAAACAGTGTGTATCTAAAGGCTAGTTTTCTAATATTTTGATATGCAAAATTAGTATTCATTTTGTTTAATCGATTTTTCCTGATAATCCTTTTTGGGAGTTGGAACTATATCATAATTTTAATTCTTTTTTTTTCTTTTTGAGTTGTGAGCAATCGGATTCATATTTTCTAGTTGATATATTTAAATTTTAACAAATTATTAAAAAGATAATCTATAAGTATGAAGTAAAAATCTCAGAAATAACAAATCTTAGATAAAAATAACACTTGAAAGTTTAGAATAAGAGAATTCTGATTTAAGGAAATCAATGATTTGATTCCAAATATTTTTTGATTGCTCAATAACTCCTCTTTGAAACTTGAGGAAAAAATATAAACGACTATTTTAGTTTAAGCGTTGGATGGACGGGTATTTAGATTTATTGTTCAAAAAACAATTTCCTACTTAAAAGTACTTATTAATTTCCAAAAAAAAAAAATAATAATTAGCCTATTGTTGGTAAAAAAAAATTGGGGCCCCCCAAAGTTGGGGGCCTAAAGCATATGCTTTAGTTGCTTGGCCCTAAAGCCGACTTTATTTTCTTGAAAAATACATTATATAATTGTATCTTACTAGGATTTGCGAAATATTTTGAGCACAAATTATATATTTTGTGCTACAAAGATTTTACCGGAAAAAAAAACCCCGAAAAACCCGAATAACTCGAAAAAAATCGAGATTGAAAAACCCGAGTTTTATTGGTTTGGTTTGGTCTTTAGATTTAATAACCCGACACAATTGGTTTGATTTGGCAATTGCAAAATCCGAACCAACCCGACCTATGTACATCTGAACACGCCCAACTATGCCTTATAAAAAGGACTCTGCGGACGTTGCAAATATAACCCGAGTATTACGCCCAGGGTCGAACCCACAGAGAGTTAACCTATCAACCACTATCTTCAGACCCACTAATTCTTCAGAACCAGCTTCCCAAATATTCAAATCTCAGTGGAATGTTCTTTAACAACTACGCTTGCAAGTAACTAAATGGCTGTAAACTAAACTAATAAGGTTGTAAACAATTATGATAAAAAGCTAAGGCAATGATTTTCCCTATTGATGGAATCCCTTCTGTTTATGCTCATACAAATTTACCAACACATCTCTATCAATCATGAACGCTAATCTTACCGTAAATCTCTCCCGAGTAATCACAGTAATTTACTATTGCACTCTCCCGAGGTACACTGCTTACTTTATTTAGCACGATTCACTTTAGATTACACCCAAGGCTTTGTTATCCCTAATCCCGCCTTTAAACCCGCAATTATAGATTCGTCTAATAATCTAGGAGTGGTGTTGTTCAACAATACCCTATATATGCACTCTTTTCCAAGTTATTCACACTAAATAGGCACAACTAATTGAGGATCTTGTCAATTAACTACAACAAACACGAAGTTGAACAAATAGAGATTAAATTAGCAATTTGTATTCACATAAACAAGAAGTTCATCACCCAATAGGTTCTATCAAAACCTTAGACAAGGAATTTAGCTACTCATGGCTATGGAAAAATAAACTAAGATAGAATTCATCATAAAAATCAAAAGTAAAGAAGAAAGATGTTTTGAGTATTCTCTCACAATGGTTTTCCTTGCTAAGAAACCCTAAAAATCAATTGTAATTCTCTTGGGCGAAGTCTAATGTTTTAAATAGGGTTTAGGTCTAAAAATCCCGTATTTGACACTTTGACCCCTGAACTTTTCTGCGCCTGCCGCGGTTCTGCCGCGGTCGCAGTAGAACCGCGACCAATCACCCTCTCTGAATCTCTAAAGTTCTGAAGCTGCCTTCCACCGCGGTTCTGCCGCGGTCGCGGTAGAACCGCGGCCAAACCATTTTTCTGAATCCTAAGGGCTGGCAGGGCGTAGCTTCATTGGGAATTTACACATTTGGCCTCTTTTCTCCAATTTTTGACTCCAAAACTGCTCCTTAGCCTTCCTTATACATATATCACCTGCAAATCATGAAAAGCACTAATAAGAGCATTTTGTTATCACTTTTAGCATTAAAACTACACAAGAAGGTGATTATTTAAAGTGTGATTATAGTCAAATTCACCTATTATCAACATCCCTAATAACACATGCATTATGGGCGGACCTTTTCTCATTTTTTTGTTCAATTATAGGCAGACATGCCAAACGTTCTGAAGCCATGTTCTTTTAACAATTTGGTATTTGGGGAATGAAAGCTGAAATTTCCTTTTGGCTTTCCCCAGAAATTCATAAGTAGTAGCAAAAGTTGGTTGGTGGACAGCCGATATCACATTTAAATAGACCTCTCATTATTTATAGAAAAAATAGTCATTATATTAGTCAAATGATCACCAGATCAGCACATAGTTGTAATTTTAGCACCATCATTAATTTTTATAACATTTCAAACGTTGTCCTTTTAATTTACTCAAGCATGATCAGCTTCCATTTTATTCATTTTGTCATATTGACTAATAAATCTATCCAGTGAATGCAAAATATTGGTATATACAGCAATATTTGGAATTTCATGTTCACTTTTGCTAGTAAAAAGACATACTTTCAAAAAGGTTTGATGTGTAAGACGGAAATGTGTGTCAAAGAAATATGGTCTCAAACTCAGAAGACAAATTATGTATTCTGCCTAAATATTAAGCCAATATGTTATACTTAGGCTCTTTTATTTATGTTTAACCAAAAAATAGTTTTTGTAGCGAATAAAAGAATAATTCAGGTTTCTAATAACTAATTTTACTTCACTTTACCTAATATAGATAAATGGAAAATAATGGAAAACAAGACTGAGAGAATAAGGAAAAAAGAATCTTATTGATAATCGCAACTTTTCTCCAACAGAAAATAAAGAATAAAATCTTCCAATAGCAGAAAATAGTAAGATTACAATTGATATTATTACTTTGTGAATTTCTCGATGGAGGTACAAGATATGGTAAGAGAATTTATGTAAGGGTATAATTTACAACTGTTTCGCCCTATTTACTTCCTACCTGTTACTAACATTTATTACATTGATTACCTGCTACATGGGTGATTCATAACGGTTAATGTAATAACAATCAATCGTGCATAATCATAGCTTATGCTGATTTCTTTCCATATTCGTGGGCCGTGGCTATTAATGAACCTTCCATCTTCGTGGTTTTTAGTATCCTTAGTTATCCACTCCGTACTTGTTTCCTCTTTTCCAACTAGTAGGCACGGTATCCTCGTAGACGATCTCATGGGTGTTTATTCATGCCTTTCTCGATCTTCATTTTTCTTTATTGCTTCGATTCCTATGCCACATGTCATCATATTATTGGTCCACGTGACGAGTCTATTTTTCCATCAATACAATTTTCGAGAAGAAAAATTTTTTTTCAAACAGTTTAGTATAAATTACAATATGCTAACTGAACATTGGAGACAAAGCGATCACGAACTGTATAATCTACTCTATAGTTTGCGAGTAACCTTCTTTGAATTGGTTGTTGGACTTCAAGCCATTGGGCTTTAAAGTAGAAGAAGTGTGAATTGGAAATGGAGGGAAATAAAATGGAGGGAAAAATGAAAATTTGAAGAAGTGAACTTTTGTCTTGCACTTTATCCCTCATTGGTGAGGGACAATCACATTTGTGTGCTTATATATAGAATCACTTCTTAAAGCTCTTAAAAGGAGTTGAAGAGAATGAACCCTCGCGCCGTCGTCGTCGCTCGCTCGGCTCGGCTTCGGCTTCGTTGATCGATAAGATTATTTTTGGACAAAATTTATTTAATTATTTAATAATTAATTAAATGCCAAATCACTGCTGAAAATACGCCAGAACCCTGCTGATGATTCAGAGGGACTCTCTGGCCGCGGTTCTACCGTAACCGCGGTAGAACCGCGGCAGGCAGATTCAGAGAGCCTCTCTGACCGCGGTTCTGCCGTAACCGCGGTAGAACTGCGGCAGGCAGCGTATTCTTCTGAAAAGGCACCTTTTCCAGACACCTCTTCTGATAATTGCCTATAAATTCTGAGGCAAGGCTCCATTTTCTACACATGAAAAAACATTCCAGAACTTCTTTCTTTTTGAATATACTGCATCCTAATTCGCAGTCTCTCTCTCTCCAATTCGTAAGTGTGATTTTGCTCCGTTCTTTGAGTTCGTTGGGATCCTGCAATTTGTATTGCCACTGTTGCAGGAAGGTTTATTCCGTTTTATCCTGGGAGGATTTAATCCATTACCTTGGCAACTTGTGAGGGGGTTAAAATTCCTTAAAGGGACACACAAGAAACTTTGGGACTCGGAATATTTCTGATTCTCTACTATTTCAGATTTCTTTAATTCATTCTAACAATTTTGTTTTTCCTGATTTTGTGTTTTAACACAGTATCTCTTCACAAGCTTAAGGAATTTTTATACTAACGTTTCTGTGTTGAAATAATATATTAAACTGTTATTCTTATTTTGATTATACTGTTTTGGAATATAAGCCTTTGTGCTTTCTACTCCAATAATTGTTCTGTCCGGTTTAAAAGTATAATAAAAACTTTACCGAAATAATAAACGTACGGGTTTGAAGTATATAATAAAACTTCACCATTGTTACGTGTTGTATGTTTGGTTTGGTATTCAGTTTGAAAGATATCAAAAACTTCACTGATTTAACAAAGTTCTGTTGTGTTTCCAACTCTACAGAAAAGATGACGAACGAAAACCGAACTAATGGAAATGTGTCGTGGGAACCGGGAGCTTACCGTTACGAGTGCTGCCTGCCTCGTCAAGCCGTTCACTCCTGCTCATGCTATGGCACCAGCAGTAAAAACCCGGAAGGTTTTCGGATTGACTTCAAACGTTGGCAAATGAAGATGCTCTTCTATCTTACTACATTGAGTTTGCAACGTTTCATCAAGGAGGATCCTCCGATCTTGGCAGAAAGTACTCTGGATGATAAACGACTTGTTGTAACTGAAGCATGAAAACATTCTGATTTCTTGTGCAAAAACTACATTTTGAGTTGTTTGGAAGATGGCTTGTACAATGTCTATAGCGTCATGGAAACTTCAAAAGCATTATGGAATGCGCTTGAGAAGAAGTACAAGACTGAGGATGCCGGACTTAAGAAGTTCGTGGCTGCTAGATTTTTGGATTTCAAGATGATTGACACTAGGTCGGTCATAACTCAAGTCCAAGAATTACAAGTCATTGTGCATGACCTCCTTGCTGAAGGTATGGTCATAAATGAGGCCTTTCAAGTCGCCGCTTTCATTGAGAAATTACCTCCGTTGTGGAAAGATTTTAAGAACTATCTAAAACACAAGCGGAAGGAGATGACACTTGAAGACTTGATTGTGCGTTTGAGGATAGAAGAAGACAACAAAAATGCTGAAAAGAAGTCACGTGGGAACTCGACAATAATGGGGGCTAACATTGTTGAGGAGGCGCCACAAACCAAGAAGAGAAAGAAGGCTTCTGGACCAAAGAACTACCCAAGCAAGAAGAAGTTCAAGGGTAATTGCCACAGCTGTGGAAAATCTGGGCATAAGGCCGTGGATTGTCGTGCACCAAAGAATGATAAGAAGAAGAAGAATCAAGCTAACATGGTTGAAAAAGCTGAAGAAATGGAGGACTTGTGTGCCATGTTGTCTGAATGCAACTTGGTAGGAAATCCTAAAGAATGGTGGATAGATTCTGGAGCCACACGCCATGTTTGTGCTAACAAGGAGTTATTTTCTTCTTATGCCCCCGCAGGACCCGACGAGACAATTTTCATGGGAAATTCGTCTACAGCCAAAATTGAAGGAGTTGGCAAGATTGCGTTGAAGATGACGTCGAGAAAAATAGTGACTCTAAACCAAGTTCTCCATGTTCCAGAAATTCGCAAGAATCTTGTGTCGACTTCACTTCTTGTCAAGAATGGATTCAAATGTATTTTTGTTTCCAATAGTGTTGTACTAAGTAAGAATGATATGTATGTAGGAAAAGGTTACCTGAATGAGGGCCTTTTAAAGCTAAATGTAATAGCAGTTCCTATCAATAAAGTGAATGCTTCTTCTTACTTACTTGAGTCAAACACTTTATGGCATTCGCGTTTAGGACACGTCAACTTCAAAATATTGCGAAAGATGATAAATTTAGAAGTATTGCAAAAATTTGATTGCATTAATTCCAAATGTCAAATATGTGTGGAATCAAAGTATGCTAAGAATCCTTATGAGTCCGTTGAAAGGAATTCAAGTCCTTTAGACTTAATTCACACAGATATTTGTGACATGAAGTCAACACCATCTCGCGGTGGGAAAAAATATTTTATTACTTTTATTGACGTATAGCATGAGATATTGCTATGTTTATTTACTTAATGTAAAGATGAGGTCAATTGATGCTTTCAAGCAATACAAGAGTGAATTTTGAAACACAACTAAACTNAGGGGGTTAAAATTCCTTAAGGACACACAAGAAACTTGTGGACTCGGAATATTTCTGATTCTCTACTATTTTTCTAGATTTCTTTAATTCTTCTAACAGTTTTGTTTTTCCTGATTTTGTGTTTTAACACAGTAACGCTCACAAGCTTAAGGAATTGTATACTAACGTTTCTGTGTTGAAACATATATTAAACTGTTATTCATATTTTGTATACTGTTTTGGAGACTAAAGCCTTCGTGCTTTCTACTCCAATTATTGTTCTTTCCGGTTTAAAGTATATAAAAACTTTACCGGAATAATGAACGTACGGGTTTGAAGTATATAAAAACTTCACCATTGTTACGTGTTGTATGTTTGGTTTGGTATTCAGTTTGAAGATATCAAAACTTCACTGATTTAACAAAGTTCTGTTGTGTTTCCAACTCTACAGAAAAGATGACGAACGAAAACCAAACTAATGGGAATGTTGTGGGAACGGGAGCTACTGTTACGAGTGCTGCTGCGTCGTCAAGCCGTTCTACTCCTGCTCATGCTATGGCACCAGCAGAAACACCCGGAAAGTTTTCCGGTATTGACTTCAAACGTTGGCAAATGAAGATGCTCTTCTATCTTACTACGTTGAGTTTGCAACGTTTCATCAAGGAGGATCCTCCGGTCTTGGCAGAAAGTACTCCGGATGATGAACGACTTGTTATAACTGAAGCATGGAAACATTCTGATTTCTTGTGCAAAAACTACATTTTGAGTTGTTTGGAAGATGGCTTGTACAATGTCTATAGCGTCATGGAAACTTCAAAAGCATTATGGAATGCGCTTGAGAAGAAGTACAAGACTGAGGATGCCAGACTTAAGAAGTTCGTGGCTGCTAGATTTTTGGATTTCAAGATGATTGACACTAGGTCGGTCATAACTCAAGTCCAAGAATTACAAGTCATTGTGCATGACCTCCTTGCTGAAGGTATGACCCGAATCAATAAGTTTATTAATAAGATTTATCTTATTATTAATTTTGAATCTATTGCTGAAGGTATGGTCATAAATGAGGCCTTTCAAGTCGCCGCTTTCATTGAGAAATTACCTCCGTTGTGGAAAGATTTTAAGAACTATCTAAAACACAAGCGGAAGGAGATGACACTTGAAGACTTGATTGTGCGTTTGAGGATAGAAGAAGACAACAAAAATGCTGAAAAGAAGTCACGTGGGAACTCGACAATAATGGGGGCTAACATTGTTGAGGAGGCGCCACAAACCAAGAAGAGAAAGAAGGCTTCTGGACCAAAGAACTACCCAAGCAAGAAGAAGTTCAAGGGTAATTGCCACAACTGTGGAAAATCTGGGCATAAGGCCGTGGATTGTCGTGCACCAAAGAATGATAAGAAGAAGAAGAATCAAGCTAACATGGTTGAAAAAGCTGAAGAAATGGAGGACTTGTGTGCCATGTTGTCTGAATGCAACTTGGTAGGAAATCCTAAAGAATGGTGGATAGATTCTGGAGCCACACGCCATGTTTGTGCTAACAAGGAGTTATTTTCTTCTTATGCCCCCGCAGGACCCGACGAGACAATTTTCATGGGAAATTCGTCTACAGCCAAAATTGAAGGAGTTGGCAAGATTGCGTTGAAGATGACGTCGGGAAAATTAGTGACTCTAAACCAAGTTCTCCATGTTCCAGAAATTCGCAAGAATCTTGTGTCGGCTTCACTTCTTGTCAAGAATGGATTCAAATGTATTTTTGTTTCCAATAGTGTTGTACTAAGTAAGAATGATATGTATGTAGGAAAAGGTTACCTGAATGAGGGCCTTTTTAAGCTAAATGTAATAGCAGTTCCTATCAATAAAGTGAATGCTTCTTCTTACTTACTTGAGTCAAACACTTTATGGCATTCGCGTTTAGGACACGTTAACTTCAAAATATTGCGAAAGATGATAAATTTAGAAGAATTGCCAAAATTTGATTGCATTAATTCCAAATGTCAAATATGTGTGGAATCAAAGTAAGCATCCTTATAAGTCCGTTGAAAGGAATTCAAGTACTTTAGACTTAATTCACACAGATATTTGTGACATGAAGTCAACACCATCTCGCGGTGGGAAAAAGTATTTTATTACTTTATTGACGATAGCACGAGATATTGCTATGTTTATTTACTTAATAGTAAAGATGAGGCAATTGATGCTTTCAAGCAATACAAGAGTGAAGTTGAAACACAACTAAACAAAAAGATCAAAATAATAAGAAGTGATAGGGGTGGCGAATATGAATCTCCTTTTGAAGAAATATGTTTGGATCCACAATCTAACGGAATTGCGGAGAGAAAGAATCGAACATTGAAGGAGATGATGAATGCGTTGTTGATAAGTTCTGGCTTACCACAAAACTTGTGGGGGGAAGCTATACTTACAGCTAACCGAATAATCAACCGTGTACCTCATAGTAAAACACAGTCCATTCCTTATGAAAAGTGGAAAGGAAGGAAGCCCAGCTTGAAATACTTCAAAGTGTGGGGGTGTCTAGCTAAGGTACAAGTTCCTAAACCTAAAAGGGTTAAGATAGATCCAAAAACGGTTGATTGTGTATTTATTGGATATGTAACCAATAGCAAGGCATATCGTTTTCTGGTTCATAAGTCAGAAAATTCGGAGATTCACGTTAATACGATAATAGAATCAGATAATGCTGAATTCTTTGAAACTATTTATCCGTATAAAAAGGAAAGTGAAGTGACATACCAAAAGTCAAAACGACCTTGGGAGGAAATAACAGATGGTATGCCTAATGAGGAAAATCCGAGAAGAAGTAAACGTCAACGGACATCTACTTCATTCGGTCCAGATTTTCTGACTTTTCTGTTAGAAAACGAACCTCGTACCTTCAAGAAGCAATGTCTTCATCAGAAGCACAATATTGGAAAGAAGCGGTCAATAGTGAAATAGAATCCATATTGAGCAACCATACATGGGAATTGGTTGACCTTCCTCCAGGTAATAAAATATTGGGTTCTAAATGGATTTTCAAGAAGAAAATGAAAGACGAAGATACTATTGACAAATACAAGGCAAGACTTGTTGTCAAAGGATTTAGACAGCGAGAAGGTCTTGACTATTTTGACACATACTCGCCGGTAACAAAAATTACATCCATTCGGATGCTAATAGCGTTAGCCGCCTTGTATGATCTTCAAATCCATCAAATGGATGTAAAAACAGCCTTCTAAAATGGTGATTTAGAGGAAGAAATCTACATAGACCAACCTGAAGGGTTTGTGGTTCCGGAAAAAGAAAAGAAGGTGTGTCGTCTTGTTAAGTCTCTTTATGGACTAAAACAAGCACCCAAGCAATGGCATGCGAAATTTGACCAAACAATATTGTCAAATGTCTTTAAGATTAATGAATGTGATAAATGTGTTTACATTAAGAACGTTCCAAATCATATAGTCATTGTTTGCTTATACGTTGATGATATGCTAATAATGAGCAAAGACATTGCCGACATTCAAGCTACTAAGTGCATGCTTGCTAGTAAGTTTGATATGAAAGACTTAGGAGTTGCCGATGTAATTCTAGGAATTAAAATCAAGAGGACTCCTCAGGGTCTAGCTTTGTCTCAATCACATTACGTGAAAATGGTACTTGAAAAATTCAAACATTTGGAATTTAGAAGTGCAAGAACTCCAATTGACTTAAATCATCATCTTATAAAGAATAGAGGTGAAAGTACGTCTCAATTGGAGTATCTCGTGTGTTAGGAAGCTTAATGTACATCATGAACTGCACACGACCTGATATAGCTTGTGCGATACGTAAACTTAGTCGATTCACAAGTAATCCCAACAAACATCACTGGGTAGCAATGAAACAAGTTCTGGGATATTTGAAATATACCCAAGACTATGCTTTGCACTACAATAAATATCCTGCGGTTATCGAAGGATATAGTGATGCAAATTGGATAACCGGCTCAACAGAAACAAAGTCCACAAGTGGATATGTTCTTACTGTTGGTGGAGGAGCAGTATCTTGGAAGTCTTCCAAACAAACGTGCATCGCTCGCTCTACAATGGAATCAGAGTTTATAGCTTTGGATAAAGCCGGTGAAGAAGCTGAATGGCTTCGAAATTTCTTAGAAGACATTCCGTTCTGGCCAAAACCTTTGGCTCCTATTTGCATACATTGCGATAGCGAGGCTGCAGTAGGACGGGCAGGGAGCGTTATGTATAACGGAAAGTCTCGTCATATACGACGAAGACATAACACCGTTAGACAACTACTTTCTAGTGGAATTATCACTATTGATTATGTAAGATCAAAGGATAATGTGGCGGATCCGCTTACTATAGGCTTAACTAGAGAGGGAGTTGAGAAATCATCTAAGGGAATGGGACTATGGCCGAGGACAAGTCAACATGGCGGTAACTCTACCTAGAATTTTGGATGTTCCGAGATCTAGGTTCAAGGAGCTCAAACAAAGTTGTGATTGACCGGTTCAACATTGTCAAAGTAAAATCTTTGGTCCCTTCTCCTGATGAAGACAATGTTCAGTAACAAGGATAGAACTTTACATGTTCTTTAATGATTACCTAAGTTTGATGTGGTAGTTATCAAATAGTGTCAATCTAAAGGATTACACATTTAGGAATCACCTATGTAAGTGTGAAGTGGAAGCCGCTTCAATGAGAATTCTGTAAGGCCAATTCTCTACGCACTTATGAGACCAGGCGGTGTTCATGGCTGAAACGAACAAAACAATGAGAACTAAAAGACGGTTAAGGGTTGATTGTGTGACATATGGTTGTCTAGGTATACACTAAAGTTCGACGGTTCAAAGATATCAAATCTACCGATTGACCGAGTATATCCGACATATGTTCACTACGGAAAGTTCAAAGGGAAACCTACTTATCCAGATGCAATTAATCCTTACTTGCAAATCACACAGCTTTCATCTATGATCTTTCTTGATACAGCCATTCCCATTCATGTGGGGGATTGTTGGACTTTAAGCCATTGGGCTTTAAAGTAGAAGAAGTGTGAATTGGAAATGGAGGGAAATAAAATGGAGGGAAAAATAAAAATTTGAAGAAGTGAACTTTTGTCTTGCACTTTGTCCCTCATTGGTGAGGGACAATCACATTTGTGTGCTTATATATAGAATCACTTCTTAAAGCTCTTAAAAGGAGTTGAAGAGAATGAACCCTCGCGCCGTCGTCGTCGCTCGCTCGGCTCGGCTTCGGCTTTGGCTTTGGCTTTGGATTTGGATTTGGATTTGGATTTGTCAAATGATCGATCGATAAGATTATTTTTGGACAAAATTTATTTAATTATTTAATAATTAATTAAATGCCAAATCACTGCTGAAAATACGCCAGAACCCTGCTGAAGATTCAGAGGGACTCTCTGGCCGCGGTTCTGCCGTAACCGCGGTAGAACCGCGGCAGGCAGATTCAGAGAGCCTCTCTGACCGCGGTTCTGCCGTAACCGCGGTAGAACCGCGGCAGGCAGCGTATTCTTCTGAAAAGGCACCTTTTCCAGACACCTCTTCTGATAATTGCCTATAAATTCTGAGGCAAGGCTCCATTTTCTACACACGAAAAACACTCCAGAACTTCTTTCTTTTTGAATATACTGCATCCTAATTCGCAGTCTCTCTCTCTCCAATTCGTAAGTGTGATTTTGCTCCGTTCTTTGAGTTCGTTGGGATCCTGCAGTTTGTATTGCCACTGTTGCAGGAAGGTTTATTCCGTTTTATCCTGGGAGGATTTAATCCATTACCTTGGCAACTTGTGAGGGGGTTAAAATTCCTTAAGGACACACAAGAAACTTGTGGACTCGGAATATTTCTGATTCTCTACTATTTTCCAGATTTCTTTAATTCTTCTAACAATTTTGTTTTTCCTGATTTTGTGTTTTAACACAGTATCGCTCACATTGGTTTCACATAATTTCTTCTTTTCAAGCACTTGACCTGCATATATATTATTAATTAGAGGCTGAGTAAGGATTTGAAATTTATGGGTTCAAAATTTTATCCTTTTAAATTAATGGGTTCTAAAATAATAATCGAGTTTTGGACAATTGGGTTCAGCCGAACCCGTAACTTATATTCTAACTCCACTATATAAACACATCAAACTAGATCTCTTTTCGAGAGATTTGAACCCCTCTACTAACTTAGAAGTTTTTGCAGGATATATTGAACAACGGTAGAATTTGGGTGGAGCGGGAGGAAGAAATTGCATATGAAAAGAAGGAAAAAGACATTTATGTCACAGATTTTTCAAATGTCAACTTTTAGAAAATTATAAAAATAGTACTACATTTAATGAATTTTGAAAGAGAAACAATGATCGCCTAGAAAATGTTCTCCCAGATCTTGGCCATGCATTTTCCATTTACTTTTTCCATTCGGTATCTTAGAGTCACATTGAAACCCCGATTAATCTGGTTTTGTGTCGTGTAAGGTTCATTAAAGGAGAAAGTGCTCCTTATTAAGATTTTTTTTATATTCTCAGAATTCGGATTCAAAATCTCTAATTAAGAATAGAAGAATCTTATTCATCCCACCACAAATCTCGGTAATATGTGTGTACCATTTGATATCACTATCAAATGCCAAAGGCTAGAAATTTCAATGACACTCATCAAGGTCAAAGGCATTTTAAAGCATCATCTTCTTTTTAATTTCTTTTTTTTTTAATTATTAGTTTGACCGGAGAGCTCAAAATATTGGAAAAATATCGGCTTTCTCCAAAAGCTTATCGTATTAGCCTATTTGGTTGTACAATTTCGTACGAATAAGCAATGACGCACATTCACGCATTGTTTTAGAAGGCGGGGGCGTGAGGCGATTGCGTTTTACCTCTGACGAGGTGAGGCGTAAACCTTGAGATATGGGGCGTAAGTCTCACAGATCTTTAAATTTTACTAATTTTAAGATAGTATAAAATAAAATAATTATAAAAATTACATTAAACTCACAAAATTATAACAAATAATCTATTTAAAATATTTATAAATTATAAATTCAACTATGAATAATATGAAAAGTATGACATATATCATAATATGCAAATTAGCTGCAACGCTATTACAACTCAAACATCAAAAGTAATGTATTCGATACGAAATCTTATATGTATCTCTGAAGGAGTAATAAATCTTGAAAGAATTTCGATATTATAATTTGATATTTTTCTTAAAATACTCCTTTTATTTAATATGCTTTCTATTTGAAAGAGAATTTATATAAAAACATAATTCACAATTTAAATATGATTCTCTAGCATCATTTATTTTTAAGTTTCAACAAGTTAATAATGTGACAACATAATTCACCATACAATACCATGATAACTAATTATTTGTAAATAATCACTAGCTAATACTGAGCTATTAAATTAATAAGCATTGTATCTCGTAAACGTGAAAAAAAATAATTATAAAAATAATTATGGACTATTATATAGCAAAGACATAACAAAAGTTAATAAAGAAATACTTTTTAAAAGAAAAATTTATTTAAAATCAACTATCATAGCAGTCTTAATGGATAACGTGCAATAATTTTTATTTTAATTATGACATAAAATACTCACAACTTAATGATTTATGATTAAGAAAAAAGTAATTTTGAATAATCAACGATTTATTAAGAAATTTTTAGGATTACAAGGTTAGTTACATATAATTGCGTAAAGTTCTATAATGCGACCCCAGTACGCTGGGCGTTGGGCGTGCCTGGGGCGTAAGCCCCGATGGCCAAGGCGTAAGTCTCACGGAACTAAGTCCCATACATAAGCCCTGGGGCGTTTTACGAGAGCTCTGCCCCGGGGCGAGCCCCGAGCGAGTCCCAATTCTGCCTCTTAAAACAGAGTTTTCACGTATGTCAAATATTTGCTCCAAATATATGCATTAATTATTGTCCCACGCATTTTTTTTCTTCATCCTTTCTTCGTCGGTCTCCCAGAAACAGTCTCTCTACCCTTCCGGGGTAGGGGTAATTAGGTCTGCGTACATCCTACCCTCCCCAGACCCTACTAGTGAAATTTTACTGGATATATTGTTATTGTTGTTGTTGTTGTCATCCTTTCTTCGTCGATAATCCATTTTTGTCTTTGGCTAAATTTGTGTCAACATATTACTCCATTAATGACTATCTACATACCCGAATTGTCAAATATTCGAATTAATAAATTCTTGTTATGAAATACTTGATTATGGTGGATGTCCATAACTCCTAAGGGAGTAACACCCACTACTCTTCTCCATTAACCTCCCACTACTTCTTACCATTATGGATGTAACTCCCACACCTCCATGATCTTCCCCCATGTTCTCAATAGTTAATATCATGTTTATGGAGTCCCTTTGTATTACCTATGTCATCCTACAAATAGAGGGTTTGGGCATCACATTGTACACACTTGAATACATAGAAGAAATAAGATTCTCTCCTCTCTTTCTCTCTACGTTGTTGTCTATCTTTTTGTTTTATATTATTACTTTGAGCTAAGTTTTGTAACACGTTATCAGCACGAAGTTGAGCTTTTTTCGTTGTTCAGAATATAAAATTCCCCAGTCTTCAATTGGATCCAAAATGAGTAATGAAGATTTATGCCTTTTGGATAGTGCTACAACTCACACAATATTAAGAGAAAAGAATTTTTTCTCTTATTTGGTTATGAAAAAGGCTTATGTTAATACAATATCTGGTAGTACAAAGTTAATTGAGGGCTCTGGAAGAGCGGCCTTATTACTACCTGGAGGAACGATATTAACTATTAATGATGCATTGTATTGTAGTAAGTCTCAAAGAAACTTGTTGAGTTTCAAAGCTATTTGCCAAAATGGCTACCATGTTGAGACCTCTAACGAAGGAAAGGTTGAATACCTTTATATTACTACAATAAAAGCGGGGAAAAAATGTGTGCACGAAAAATTACCCGCATTTTCTTCTGGGTTGTACCACACAAATATTGGTGTGGTTGAATCACATGCCATACTAAACAAAAGGTTTACTACTTCTAACGATTTTATCATTTGGCATGACCGGTTGGGCCCTCCCGGTTCTAACATGATGCGCAGAATAATAGAGAATTCAAATGGGCACACATTGAAGAATAAGAAGATTCTTCAGTTTAAGGAATTCTCTTGTGCTGCTTGTTCTCAAGGAAAATTGGTTATTAAACCATCAGCAGCTAAAGATGGGATTGAATCCCCTGCATTTCTGGAACGTATACAGGGTGATATATGCGGGCCTATACACCCTCCATGTGGACCATTCAAGTATTTTATGGTCTTGATAGACGCATCTACAAGATGGTCACATGTGTGCTTATTGTCAACTCGTAATATGGCATTTGTGAGATTGTTGGCCCAAATAATAAGGTTTTAACGAGGCACATTATCTTTGGACATCCAAGGGGGAGTGTTATGAAATACTTGATTATGGTGGATGTCCATAACTCCTAAGGGAGTAACACCCACTACTCTTCTCCATTAACCTCCCACTACTTCTTACCATTATGGATGTAACTCTCACACCTCCATGATCTTCCCCCATGTTCTCAATAGTTAATACTATGTTTATGGAGTCCCTTTGTATTACCTATATCATCCTATAAATAGAGGGTTTGGGCATCACATTGTACACACTTGAATACATAGAAGAAATAAGATTCTCTCCTCTCTTTTTCTGTACATTGTTGTCTATCTTTTTGTTTTATATTATTACTTTGAGCTAAGTTTTGTAACAATTCTAAAGAAGTATAACATAGTTGCAATAATTCTTAACCAGTTGACATTAACGTTTAGTCCTTAAATCATTGAGCCTTAACGTCAATTATTAGTTTGTATTTTTCAGATTGTATAATCTTTGAATATACAATTGTGAAGCCGACAAAGAAAATTAAATAAGTCTATCGTTGAACTTCAGATGTATCAAATTGATAGGATAATATAACCTTCGCATCCTTGTCTTTCTTTTCCCTTAAATTATTGCACACACGTTATGCAACTCTAACCAGTTTACATCAAGGATTTCACTTATATACTAGTTAACATTGTCAAAAAATTATATATTATAAATATAATTTAATCAATTATAACATAGTATTACTTACTATTGATTCTAAAGATATTACTTACTATTTCTAAATTATCAATTAATACTTGTTAAATAAAATTTATTGTTAATTAACTTATAAATATTTTGATTATATAAAAATAAATTAAGGGTAGCCCGATGCACTAAGCTCTTCTCAATATGCGCGAGGTCCGGCGAAGGATCGGACCATAAGAACCTATTGTACGCGGTCTTACCCTGCATTTCTAGGAGAGGCTGTTATAAATACTGTGATTTCATCAACACATAAACAAAAACTCATCGACATAAAAATCAAAATTGTGCAAGAAAAATGAATTTCTTTTTCCTCTAAAGAATGAGTCAAACTTTCTGTTTAGATTCAAGCTGGCAGCCGGCAGTCTCCTTTCTCCCCTCCTTATTTTGCTTTCCTCTTTATCTTCACATTGGCAGCAATTTTGTTAACATTAATACGTGGGAAACTTTCCTAGTTCCTTGACTTTCAGACACAGATCATTAAAAGTTGATTACCCTCCTGAAAAACCTTTGACCAAGTGTTTTTTGTCAAATTTACCTGGTGACTAGAATGATATTCCCCCTTTTTCTCTGTAAAAATCTGCTTCTCTTACTTCTTTCTTCATTAGAGTTAGCTGTGCTTCTTTGTTAGAATGAACCAACACCTAAAAACTCTAATTCGCTACCTGCTGATAACCATATTTAGTTGTTTTCAATCAGTTTCAGCTATAGATTTTGTGTTTAATGGCTTTAAACCATCAGATATATCACTGTTTGGGAATGCTACAATTGAATCTGGAATACTTACTCTTACAAAGGACTCAACTTTCTCAATTGGTAGAGCTCTACACCCTTCAAAGATTGTCACAAAAGCACCAAATTCAGCCCAAGTTCTTCCCTTTTCAACATCTTTCATTTTTGCAATGGCTCCTTTTAAGGACAGGCTACCAGGACATGGCATAGTTTTCTTGTTTGTTCCACAAACAGGTATTGATGGTACTACTTCTTCACAAAATTTAGGTTTTTTGAACTTCACAAATAATGGGAATCCTGATAATCATGTTTTTGGGGTTGAGTTTGATGTTTTCAAGAATCAAGAATTCAATGACATAAATGACAACCATGTTGGAATTGATGTTAATTCTCTTGCATCAGTGTTTGCTCATGAAGCTGGCTATTGGCCTGATAAGTACAATAAGTTTAGTGATGATGGTAGTTTAAATGAAGAGTCTTTCGAGACTTTAAAGTTGAATAATGGAAGAAATTACCAAGTTTGGATTGACTATGCAGATTTTCAGATTAATGTGACTATGGCACCAGTTGGTATGAAAAGGCCTAAGCAACCTTTGTTGGATTTTCCCCTCAATCTTTCTCAGGTTTTTAAGGAAGAGATGTATGTGGGGTTCACTGCTTCCACTGGAGATCTTGCTCAAGGTCACAAGATTTTAGCTTGGAGTTTTAGTAACTCGAATTTTTCGATAAGTGATGCTTTGATCACACAGGGGTTGCCTTCATTTGAGCTGCCTAAAGATCCAGTTTATCGATCGAAGGGATTCATTGCAGGTATTACAGTGTCACTGTTGTTTCTTGTTGTGGTCACTGTTGTAGTTTCATTGTTTCTCATAAAGAGAAATAGGAGAATGAAAAGAGAAAGAGAGGAAATGGAAGATTGGGAATTGGAATATTGGCCACATAGGATTAGTTATCAAGAAATTGATGCTGCAACAAAGGGTTTTGCTGATGAAAATGTGATTGGAATTGGAGGTAATGGGAAGGTATATAAAGGGGTTTTGTCTGGGAGTTCAGAGGTTGCAGTAAAGCGCATTTCTCATGAAAGCAGTGAAGGGGCAAGGCAATTCTTGGCTGAGATTTCAAGTCTTGGTAGGCTAAAGCACAGAAATTTGGTGTCATTAAGAGGCTGGTGCAAGAAAGACCGACGTAGCCTGATTTTGGTTTATGATTATATGGAAAATGGGAGCTTGGATAAAAGGCTGTTTGAATGTGATGAGACAACAAACATGTTGAGTTTTGAAGACAGAATTAAGATTTTGAAAGATGTCGCATCAGGGGTTCTGTACTTACATGAGGGGTGGGAGGCAAAAGTGTTACATAGGGACATTAAGGCTAGCAATGTTTTACTTGACAAGGACATGAATGCAAGACTAGGTGACTTTGGTCTAGCCAGAATGCATGATCATGGTCAAGTGGCTAACACGACTCGAGTTGTTGGCACTGTTGGTTACTTGGCACCAGAGTTTGTCAAGACTGGCCGTGCCTCTACACAAACTGATGTGTTTGGATATGGAGTTTTAGTTTTGGAGGTGATGTGTGGAAGGAGGCCTATAGAGGAAGAAGGCAAGCCCCCTCTATTGGATTGGCTGTGGGAACTAATGAGACTAGGCGAATTGATTAATGCCTTTGATCGTCGATTAAGGACAAGTCAAGATTTCAATGAAGAGGAAGCCTTAAGAGTATTACAATTAGGCATGATATGCGCGAGCCTAGACCCCAAAGGTAGGCCAACCATGAGACAAGTAGTGAAATTCTTTGAAAGGAACAGTGAGGCTGATGAATCTGAAGCTGAGGATATGGATGTTTACCTTCTGGAGACTTTGAGATCTAATACCATGTTGTCCAATTTTTCCTTAAGTTTGAGCCATGGTTCACACCCAACATTTGAAGAAATTAGAGAAGGTTTGTCTTCTTCTATGTCTATTTCTTGGACAAATTCTTTGGTGGATGGTAGGTGACTTTTACATCTCTGCAGGCTGCTAAGAGGATGGTTGGTTTTTGTTCATCTCTCTGCTTGAACTCTTGGTACCTGCATTTCCAATACTTCCAGGGCTTAGCATTAGTTGACATGTTAGTGCTGCTTCATGAACATATTTATAGGTTGGCTAAGGAAAAAGGGTTGGTTTTGAGATATACATGTATTATTCATTTCTTTTTTATTACCTTGATAGTAGTTGCAGTGGAAGAATTTGTTCTCTTAGTTTTAGTTTCCCCCATAAGAGAATCTGTTCCTTGTCTTTTTTATTTCCACTGGCTATGTTGATGAATGATGATGTACATATATGAAACTCATAGTATGATGTATATACTTATTCTTGATTTGCTTGGTTGGAACATTTCATATAATAAGAGTAATTAAGATGGCAACAAGAAGCACCAGTGTTCTAGTGCCTAGTGATCTGGTGCATATATCTGTTGGCAAGGGTACTTTTCTTGGTACTGCTCCCAAGAGAAAGCCAATTTCCTTTTTTTTCCACAAGAGAATGTGTTCCATATCATTTTTATTTTTCAGAAGATATGTTGATGATGTACCTATGTGAAACTCATAGGATGATGTTAATAATTAAATAATCTTGATTCGCTGTGTCGGAGCATTTCATAAATGATTTTCAAACTAATAAAATAAGAGGATTGCACCATTCAACAAGCACCAGTGATCTAGTGGTAGAATAGTACCCTGCCACGGTATAGACCCGGGTTCTATTTCGGCTGGTGCAATTATATAGTTTTTGGCGGGATAAAGCATAAAGCCTATTTTCTTTATTTCCATTTTCTAATCTTTTTTGAGTTTGAAGCCTGCTTCTGTTAAAGGGCTAGAATCCATGATTTGTGGATCGTTCTTTCATGTTGTGGATTAGTTCTCTGCTATGCTCAATATGCCTCAATAAAGTTAACCCATTCAAAAAGAGAAAAAAAGAACTTGTCTAAGGTGCACAAATAATGATTTTTATTTTACGCTATTTCTTTTATCAGTCGATGACAATGAGACTGTGAAATGAGAACCTTGGTCTTGCAAATTTGTTCATTTTTTGGTGTCTTTAACATTCTTGACGATGAGGGAAAGGTAGGTAATATAGTGCCTCACTAAATTTACTCCTTCACTCCCTAGTTTTCCTCTAATATTGAAGATTTCAAGTCAAATTGACTATGCTCATAAAGTTGGAAATTTTACCTCCTATGGCAAAGGTATACACCCTATTATTATAAACCAAAATTATTTTAAAATATTATTTTCTATAACTACCTGTTATATTTTATAGCAAAATAGGTGTTTACGGTATATAGTACCGTTGAGGCATGAAATACGCTATTTATGTTTTTCTTCTCTCTTTCTTTCAATTAACACAAGATTCTGTCTCAGATTTTTTTCCCCTTCTCTCTCTCTTCCTTCTCTCTCTCTTTGAACAACTCAAGCCCTAGTATTGATGGCCGACGAGAAAGAAGAATCTCTCTCTTAGAGTTTTTCTTCTTTCTCTTTCTCTCTTCGAGCAACTCAAGCCCTAGTATTGATGGCCGACGAGAAAGAAGAGTCTTTCTCTTCGAGCAACTAAAGATACATGCCCTAGTATTGATGGCTGACGAGACATTAGAATAGAGTAGAAGGCAGCAGGAAACAAAAAAGAGTGAATTTTTCGAACGGAAAGGAGCAATGTGATGAACTCTTATCATAAATTTGTTGTACGGATCCGACGAACTTTCTTCTCTTCTTGGCCGAAAAACGCCACAAATTCACTCAAACACATTGTACTTTTATATAAATATATTTTTTGCATGTATGTATGTATTTCGAAGATCTGTATTTTTTAGTACAACTGAATACACCTGTGCATTACAATATGCATGAATACATGATATAAATATTGAAATACTCTGAATACAAACTTTAAAATAGAATAGAATATAAACAGTGAATACATTTAATTTTAAAATACAGTGAATACAAATAGAAATACAGTGAATACAACCAATGAAATATACTGAATACAGTAGTAATAACATGTATTAGGAATAACTAAAATACTGTTAATACATTTGAATACACTGGATATAAGATAGCGAATACAGTAAATACAAAGATTGAATCTAATGAATGCAACAGTAAAAAAAATTTATTGAAACATACTAAATATAAAAATTAAATACAACAGTATATACAACTGAAAAATCATTCTAATTAATTGGGTTGATAATGAGACATGTTAGAATTGATTTTGTTGAGTTATATTAGGAGTATATCACGCTAATTGATATATATTTTCGTTATTAGACAACTGGACATACATATTTTTAAGGTGATTGCCGTTATTGTATTCATGAATATATGACGCGAATACATGTGAATACATGCGCGTACAACTGGACTGCCATAATTTTATGCGCTTTTTGCTGCTGTATTCATGAATACAGCAGCGCAAATATAGAGAATACACTACCGTAACAACTGAATAGTAGCTATAGGAAGTAATTATATATATGATTGCTATAAAAAGTTAATATCTACTAAACACTATTGGTTTCTGAAAATTCTTCAATAAAGTTTAACTCGTGGTCTACAATTCTATCATATAAAACAACTCCGAGTTAAGAAGAAAGTCTTTAATTATGTTTATAATAAGGAATTTTACCTACGAAATATGATTTTGAGTCATGAGAAAGTTCTTTGCTCAATTCATATGATTTCTCATCTACGTTAACAATTTGATTATTCAGGAGGTCTCTCTTTGTTGGGCTTGCTTGAGAGTTGATATAAATGTGGACTTATTCAAATGGTGGCCCATTTCAAGAAATGGGACCAACGAATTTAAGAACTGAAATACTTATGCAATTACACTAGTTAAAATAGCACGGAGTAGCCAGTTTTCGAACTGGTCATTCAAAAATAGTCAGCGTTTGTCAAGTCATTAAAAAATAGCCAGTATTTTGCTGCAACAGAGACTGGTCCAGCATAATATACTGGAGTTCGGTGCACCTGTGTATGAACTTCCAGCATATTATGCTGGACCGGTATACTTTGCTAGCTCCAGTATAATATGCTGGAGTTCCAGTATACTTTGCTGGAACTCTAGTATAATATACTATAGTTCCGGCAAAGTATATTGGAACTCCAGTATATTATACTAGAGTTCCAGTATATTATACTGGAATTCCAGTATATTATGTTGGAGTATTTTCCGTATTTTGAATAGTGTTTTCGTCCAGATTTATCTTACATGAAAAGTGGCTAAATTTCGATGACTTTTGAAATTGTGGTTATTTTTGAATGACCACTTGTAAATCTGGCTATTTTTGAATTTTTTCCATTATACTAACATAACGAAAGAATATATAGAGAGGGTGTACGACATATCATGGTTAAAATAGCACAGACTAGCCAGTTTTCGGACTGATCACTCAAAAATAGCCAGCGTTTGCAAAGTCATTGAAAAATAGCCACTATTTTGCTGCAACATGGAAAGTTACAGTGTAATATACTGGAGAGCGGTGCACCTGTATATGAACTTCCAGCATATTATGCTGGCACTCCAACAGGCGGAAAGTTCCAATATAATATGTTGGAGTTTGGAGCATCGGTGCTCCAATATCCAGTATATTATGCTGGACCGGTATATTATACTGGAACTCCAGTATATTACACTGGAGTATTTTTCCTGATTTTGAACAGTGTTTTCGTTAAGATTTACCTTTACATGAAAAGTGGTTAAATTTCGATTACTTTTTAAACTGATTATCTTTTAATGACCACTTGTAAATCTGGCTATATTTTAATTTCTCCCCATATCATGTTATACTAGAAAGTGTGTATGCAGTTTCTGAATTATACTGCGAAGTCTGAAATAAATAAAATAATCGAACTTCAAATGTGATTTCCGGCAGCCATATAAGCATGTTGTGAACGGGGCCTAGTTGTATTTGCGCCTCTTGCCTCAAGTTCCGTCTCATAAACTTCTTAATCTTATTGATTCGTTAATGTTAAGACATTGACTTTTTTTGTTATTCACATGGATAAGTAATAAAGATGAACATATATGTTATAGTATTTCTTTTTCTTGTAATCTTCTAATTTTAAGGAGTTCAAATTAATCAAGCAAAGCAACTCGCTCTTAAAAATGGTTTCTGAAAGATGGAAACTGGATTATGTAATTATTGATGATTGACTTGTGTTGGATTTAACAAAGTGTAAATGAGTCTTCATAAACACATGCGGGGATAGCTCAGTTGGGAGAGCGTCAGACTGAAGATCTGAAGGTCACGTGTTCGATCCACGTTCACCGCATGTTATCTTTTTTCTTTTTTCATACGCCTCTTGAATGCTAAGTTGTTAACTAGAACTGAAATGGTGATATTTAGCCCTCAGTTAAGGGATAAGATGTTTTCCTCTCTTTTCTTTATTAGTGTCAAACTCATTCAAAAATCGTACACAGTCAGCCACTTTTCACTTGTTACAAAATATAATCTATACTCGAGTTCATTAGCTTATTATAAGCTCAAAGGACTAATTAATGTCTATATATCTCTACCTTCACACCACTTCAATAGCAGTACGATGTAAATACGGAAAATTTTCCAACAAATCAACAGTTAGCATGGATGTCTTCGGCCGTGGCAATCGGCTTGAGTATTCGTCAGTTGATAATTGAGGTTTAGCAGTCACACGTTCAGATGTTTTAAGCCACTTAGCTTGCATGTATTTTTGCTTTCGCCATGGCCCCATATGCATTTTCTTCTCCTTCATGCATTTCTTAGCAGCATCGCACAAAATTTTGATTAGTGACATTAATCTCTCAATTTTTCCAACAAATACTTCTGGTAGGCATTTCACCAGTCGATTGTACTCTTCGCTTGCTTTCGCTATTTCAAACTCGGCTCGAAAATTTAATTCAATAATAACCCTTACTTCTCCTCTTTTAGGGTTGGAATTGTCTACCACGTCTATGAATGTGTGTTCACCTGTGACATGGTAGAGGAAACAGTCAACATCTTTGTCACAGGTAAAAAAAAAGTTACTGATTTGATTTATACTAGCTCCTTGTAGGCAAAAGGATATCCTAGAACTTTGGTCACAAACTTTTTAATAGTAGAACTTAAATAGTTTTATGATAAAAATCATGTTGTACTTCACGTGCATGGCTTTTTTCCAAAAATAACCATGAATTGGTTTGATATGGAAATTCCGACTTCAAAAGTCTTATCATACAATTAGGCCAACTTAGGCCTAGAGGCCAGCCACAAACAAACAATTACACGTTTATTGGAAAGAGATATATATATTGGTTTCATGTATTATATTTGATATTTGATATTTGATTGATAGTAACATTATTTTCTTTGTTCGAAGTAAACATCAAGAAAATGAAGATTTTTTGGATAGATAGATATTAATGGTAGCATAGATGAGTAGGTGATGAAGCTGTTATAATATTTAAAGCTGTCACGATATATATTTAAAAAAGCATTGTCTTTTTACTTGATCTTTTCAAATGACATACAAAAACGTCTATGTCAATTTAAAATATTCTAAAAGATATTGTTAATTACCTGAGGGAATATCTGGTGAGCTCCTCCATTTAGACTTGCAATTTGCAGAATTGAAACCTGTATTTTGTAGACGACTACACACCTCTTTCATGAGACAGTTGTGGCAGCCATTATTGACCATTTTACAGCTGCAATTAGAGCAGCCATTTTCTGCTGAGTGCTTTCCCTCTTTTATTGTTTCTTTAGTAATGCTTCTGAGCTGTGACTCTAATGGCGTCGGCCGGCATAATACAGACTGAAAATAAATAAATAAAAACAAAATAGAATTTGAGTTAACAATACATATGTTCCAAAATAGAAGAACGAAAGAAAGTGGAATTCTCAGATATCTGAATTAAGGATAATAGACACTTAGCTTGAAATTTCTAATTCAATTGTTTCCGTTTTGTAATTTTTTTTATTGCACTACAACTATTTATTTTTCCATTTTCTGTTTTAAATTTGCGACAACTCAAACCATAGGTGAAGTCATGAAAATTCTGCTACCCTCCCACTATAGAACAAAAGGTTTTACAATTTTTAAGAAATTCTTTAATTTTGATTTGAAAAGTAAACAACAAAAGACCGTTTAAGACCTTCTATTCATTCTTATAGGAACTGAGAACTTAAGAAATAGTGCTGATTTATAACTTAAAAAGAAAAACAAAAAGAATATGATAAGAAGGCAAAGGCGTTATTATGCATTTTTGTGACCTTTTTTTTTGGTTGGGAAAGGAAATAAGAGAAAGAGGAGCTGAAACTTACTTGTAAAAGTTGATGTTGAGTTTCCCAGAACTGATTGTCTTCAACATTTTCAGAGTTTTCTTTCTCCTCATTTTCATCTTCAAAATAATTAACATCATCACTAACACTTTCTAGTGATGAACCTTGACCCTCTTCATCGAGAAAACTAAAAACTGTGTCAGAAATATTAATCGCAGGCTCGCCGGAAATATCAGTTTTCCGGTTGTCCCACGTCAAAATCCGGTGACTTAGAGGTCTTCTAGCCATTATTCCGACCATGGCCTCCAAATTCTTTTATGGGATAAAGAAAGTAAAGCTCTCTTAATATTTGTATTATGACCAATTTTGGGAACTAGCTCTATATATGTCATGACCATGCCTAAATGCGGCGGACCCACCAGTTTGACGTGGACAAAGGAAGGTTCATGAATATGAGGGGTGGAGCCCACATTACAATGGCATATTAACAACTCATACGAATACAGTAGACTGCGAAACCATGGATCCGCGTCAGTCTATGTCAATTATTTCTCAAAAATTCACTTATTTTCTATGGATATACTCGAATATCCTTGCAGAAAAAAAATAAAAAAGGCCAAATACATAAACAATCCATTAAACTTGGCCCAATTTTTCATTTTGGCACTTTAACTCAGCCTTGTTCTATTTTGGCCTCCCAATCCCATTTCTTTTGTTCCACTTTGACACAAAAGCTGACTAGATTCCATGTGTGATTTGCCTTACCCTTGTAGGCGCGTGAGAGCCATTTTTTAAGCCAAATTTCATACTCCCAACGTAGAGCCGATTTCAGAATTTAAATCCTATGGATTCAATTTTAATATTTTTAACATTGCACCCATTATATTTTTAAAGTTATGGGTTTATATCTATTCTTTTGATAATTTTAATAAATTTTTTACATACAATTTTTTACTCCGCATCGAAAGTTATGGGTTCAGTTGAACTCGTAGCTATTACTGAAAATATATATAAAAAAAATATTTTTTCCACGGGAGGGGGGCAGAAAAAACGAAAATAATAATAATTTGAAATTACAAAAAAATCTTTTTTTTGGGGGGTGGGGGCAATAGGTGGGGGTGGGGGTAGCAGCTGGTTATTTGTCCGCGCTGCATTTTTACCTGGGATAAAAGTTTTTGTATCAAAGTGGAACAAAAGAACCCATTATATTTTTAAATGTTATGGGTTTATATCTATTTTTTTTTACAATTTTAATAAATTTTTACTTCGCGTCGAAAGTTATGGGTTCAGTTGAACCCGTAGTTATTACTGAAAATATATATAGTAAAAGTTATTTTTTCCCCGGAATGTGGCAGAAAAACGAAAAATAATAATTGAAATTACAAAAAAGTAAAAAAAATTGACGGGGTAGGGGTGGGGTGGGCAGTGGAGTGGGGGTGGGGGTAGCAGCCGGGTATTTTCACGTGCTGTATTTTTACCTGGGAGAAAATTTTTTGTATCAAAGTGGAACAAAAAATATGGCTGAATTAAAGTGCCAAAATAAAAAATTAGGCCAAGTTTAATGGTTTGTATATATATTTGGCCAATAAAAAAACATAAATATTTTCACCATTAAAATAGTTGTCATGAGTAGCCGCGTATGAATTGTGGGTCCAACTTGCCTCTTTCACCTAAATACAGACGATGTTTTTGGAGGGTACCACCACAAACAGATCGATAAAACTAGAATTTACCTTTTAGCATACATAATTTTTATGTTATTTAGTGTTTAAATATGTTAAAATTTGCTATTTATTGTATTTTTAGTTAATTAATTTAAATCATTATAGTAGTCATTATTTGTTGTTATATATATTATCTTAATCTCGTTATGTAGATAAAAGCCTGTTTGTCCCTAAAAATTTGTAAGTTCCGGAATTCTTTTGGAAATCAAGCTTTCAAAAACCATAGGGTAGTTTTGAACACCTTTTACAATTTTTCGAAAATCCTTTTTTTCCTACTCATAAAACTACAATAATTTTTCAAGTAAAATGCATTCCAAACATAATTTCAAATTTTAAATACTATTTTTTCTTAAAATTTATATAGTTTTTACCCTACTAAATTTCACTATCAAAAAGTTAAACTCATAATTAATAATATACTACCACTTTTGCCTAGTTACAAAAAAAAAAAAAAAAAGAAGCAACCGAATAAAAATATGTTTTCATTAGGGTTAATATATGAATGATGGTGGAATCCTTATAAATACGCGGCGTCATGCCTATGGTTTTTGTTTTCTCGAATGTGAAGGAAGTCGCCTATGGATAAAAGAGAAATCTAGAGAGCGTGCAAGACCTTTTCGGCATTTTAATCTTCACTTATTTGACCAAATCACTCTATAGTTTGATTATCCGCAATTTTGGCCGAGTCTTATCCAGATTGATTGATTTAAATAATTGATACTGACAAAGTTGGGTACGAAAAACAAGTGATGGTGTATTTTCTATCCCTCCTACTCTGTGGTTTAATTCTTTTATTACAAATTTGATCAGAATATGCGAGTAAAATGCGCTCAATAATGCGATTCTAGAGGAATCACCTAGCTTCTTTTCATCTTTCGGGTAAACTCTTTCTGATTTGTGATATTTCTTGCAAATTTGAAACTTCAAAGATCGTAAACTTCACCAAAGCTATCCAGATGCCTATATTCACTATTAGAAATTCGGCCAAAATCGACCGTGGAGTTGGTCGGTCAAAAAACAGATCAAACTAAAGTAGATCGGTTTTTCAAAATATTTTTATTTTTTAATTTTTTTTTTATGAAACCGATCAACTTCGGTTGATTTTTTTTTTTGCGCAAAAATGCGGGAAACTATTGTAACGTCCCCGCGAAATTTATTTTTTAAGAAACCAACTAAAATCAATCGATTTTTCATATAAAATAAAATAAATATTCATAAAACCGACCGAAATCGGACGGTTATTTCAGTCAGTCATTTTAAAAAATCGACCGATTTCGGTCGGCAATTTTATATTTTTAATAAAACCAATCGAAATCGGCCAGTTATTTTCATGCGAAAATGCAATTAAAGAGTACAAATAAAATACGCGACCAAATGCTCTCTCCTCTCTCTACTTTCTCTCTCTAGGTCGTTTTTCACGTCGAAGGCAGCCATGGCTGCTGCGACCTCTCCCCAGCCTTTGGCTTGGGAGGAGACAATACAAAACTCCATAGAAACACTTCCAAACGTTAAGCAAAAACAGTCTTACATTGCACAAGTTCAGTCAAATAAATCTGCTGCAGTTTTGTCCAAGATCGAGTTGAATCCAGTCAATATCGTTCATGGAGAACCTACGGCGGAATTCACCATTGAAGAGGTTAATGCATTCACCATCGAGGAGGGATTGCACCAAGTTGTTATACTCAAGTTTTCATATGGAAAACTAGAATTGCAAGAATTGCAACAAGCGATACCTAAGCAGTTTGATATCAAGGGCTACTGTAACGTGGGACAACTAGAATTTCGACATATATTGGTAAGATTCGATTTGTTTAATGATTTTGTTCAGTTCTTGTCAAGAACGACTGGTTTTGTTAAGGCAAAAGGAGATGAATTCTTCTTTAGGACATTCCCATGGACAGTAGGATTTAATCCTCGTGAAGAAACATCAAAAGCTGTGGTTTGGATTTCGTTACCTGATCTGCCAGCAAATTTTTTTGCAAGAAAATCGTTAATGTCCATAGCATCAGCAGTGGGAAAGCCTCTTGCAGTGGATAAAACGACTCAAGATCGAACACGACCAAGTACGGCAAGGGTTAAAGTCTTGATCGATTTACTGGACAAACATCCTAAGAGAGTTAGGATAAATATAGTGGACAAAAATTCTGGAAGAATAGTTGAACATTACCAGCAGATCGTGTTTGATAATTTACCAAAATATTGTACTTGTTGCAAACATCAAGGGCATGATGAAAAATCATGTCGTTGGAGGATCGAGGAAAATAGGGAAGGTGCAGCTCGAGTAGAAAAAAATGGAAGGCTTGGGCAGTCTTGACAAATTAGAAGATGATGCCAGGGATTATATTAATGCCAAAAGAGCTGGGCAACTGGAATGTGAAGCAGCAAAAGAAACGCTGGTTGAACAGCAGGTTTTACAAATCGATGGAGGAAAAGAAATTGCTAATAAGAACAATGAGAATATGATGACTGCTAAGAAAAGCGCTGGAGGTGATATTTCAAAGTTTGATAAAGGTCCACCTCCACCTTCACGCGATGTGCCTGCTAGAACAACCTTAGTAAGACTCTCTAATGCTGTCAATCCAATTGTAGAAGCATATGACAAGTTGGCTAGTGCTGCAAAAAATTTGACAACTGATACAGGATCAAAGAGTAATGCAGATCGTGATGAAGCAGCAATTCAGATTGTTCAGGTTAAGGAGGGTAATCGTGAGAAGTTGGAGCTGATTCAACAGGGTAAGGATGTTAGTAATGCAGAGGAGGATAGGGTAACTGCTACTGAAGGAGTTAAGGTTGGGATTGAGGCTAAGTTTTCTCAAAAACCAACGGCAGGTAATCAAAAAAAAAAAAATTGCAGACCACATCTCTGATAGAGAAGCTGTTGCCCAGACTTCTGAGAATGAAAAAGTGGGGAATAAGAACTTATTGGTGGAAAATAAAACTGAGAAGGTGATAGTGGATGAGAAGGAAGATGCTATGAACAAAAAGGAAGGAGATTGGAACTTGGTAACAAATAGAAAATCGCCCACAAAGAAGCAGGTTTCACCAAAACAGCAGAACAAAAGTGTTCGACGAATTGACTTCAATGTTGGTTCCAGCTCAAATATTTTCGAGGTTCTTGCTGCAGCTGGGGACCCTGAAGGTGATGCAACAGGTTTACATGATAGTGGGATGTCCAAACAACTAGTTCCAATGCCCAGTAATGGACGAGGAGGCCAAGGCAGTCTAGATTTGGTTGAAAAATTGGGTGTTCGACGAAATAACTCAAATAAAAATCTGGAGAATGAACTAACAAACGTCCAAGCCCACAGCTCCAATGCACCTATACTACACTTTTCCAATCCCCAAGTCGAACAAATCATCAAAGAAGCACAAAAAGAAATGGTGATGAGTACTACCTTGAATAAACAACCATTGGTCACCTTAAACACCTCCGTTTTTGATGTGCCCTCTCAATCGGCTGGATCCTATGGGGAGATTGAAGGTGAATCTGGGCAGCATATCTTATCAATTGGGAACAATAATGAGATTATCCAAGCTAAGGTGAGAGGGATGGCTATCAACTCTAAGTTGTGGAAAGACCAACGTGAGGAGGATGATGAAGAGGATTGGGGTGATGGTTTTGTTGGGTACTCATCTGAAGAACCTGAGCAGGAGTATGATCAGGAGAGTGCAGGTGAAGAACTGGAATCAAGGCCAAAACCTGATGGGGCACCAGCTGCATCAACCAAGAGCAAACTAAACCTTAATGCTCCAGTGTTTATTCCAAGAAACTCTCCTACTGCTGCCAATCGAAATGCAGAAGCTGGTAATTTGATTCATAATGCATCAACACAATCGAAGCATATAGTTCCAGTTGTTGTTACAAGACAAAATGCAGAAACTTCTACAGCTATTCTACAGCAACAGCAACTAATTCCAAACACTTTAACTTCCAGTCCTATTGATGATAGACAAGCAACAACAAATTCAAAAGCTCGACAGCAGCACAGTGTCACAACCACCCCAGCCATATCAGTAGAGGAAAGAAAATTACTGGATGCAATGGTAAGTGCAAATCCTGTAAAAACTTTAAATACTTTTGCTGGCAGCACTGGTCGTGGAAGTAGAAGCAGGAACAAATTGCAAGTTATAGAACAAACACAATACAAGGCAAAAGTGGCTAACATGCAGGAAGGAAACACTATGGTAACACAAGATTTTGATCAAAACATGCCAAATTCGGTGATTGTGGGCAGAGATACATATGTAGAGGGTGAGGAAGATAAGGTTTTAAATCAATGTCTGGCAGAGGCAACAAGAAAAGGAGATTTGTCACCTATGCATAGTGGAAAAAATAAGAAGTCTCGAACAAGGGACAAAAGTTGGGACGGCAGGGTAAATGATGATATAAACATAAGGAAACTCCCAATGAGAATTGCAAAACAGAAACAGGCCATCCAAACTACATCTACAAAGTCCAATCGTTCAAAGAAGAAAGCATGAAGTTTGAAGACATTTTGAAAAGGGTGGGTGATGAACACAAGAGGCTACAAGTTGAAGATTTCACAGCATTGGAGAAGATACCATCAATGTTATTTTTACATCTTTTTATTCTACCATCACATTAGCATAGTTCTATGTAATATCATCACAGAGTATGTTATAAACTTTGTGATGATCATAGAATATTTAGTGTTAGCTAGTTCTTTCTTTTTGCATGCATGCTAGTAGATGAGGCTTTTTATGCCTCTATAGGATTAGTAAGGTAAGGTTTAGTCCAGTTTGTGTTGCTCTAGTCCTATGCCTTTGGAAAAATATCCAAATGGCTATGAGATTATATGCCCTCGTGAGACTTTGCCGGCAGCTACACCATGATTCCTCTACATGAGGCTGCCATAAGGGCATTGTGAGGCGCAGAGGAGTGATTATATGGCCAAGGCATAGAGGCAACACTACTGGTGCTATTATCCCCCTTATTTGTACTCTTCCTATGTGGTTCTTTTTTCTTTTTTATTATTAATAAAACTAGTCGTGGATTGCTTAAAAAAAAGAGTACAAATAAAATAAAAGAAAATCTTAAACCAAAATGTACCAATTGTCTAGTGGTAGAAAAGTATCCTGCCACAGTAAAGACCATGGTTCGATTCCTAAACGATGTATTTTTTTAATTGCATATCAAAAAGTACCGACCGAATTCGGTCGAAAAATACTGACAGACTTTGGTCGATTTTTTCAGCAGATTTTTTCTTTTTGGGTCGTTTGTGAAATTTAATTGACAGAACAAAATCGGTCGGAAATTGCGACCGACTTCGGTCGCTATTTATTACCGACCAGCCAAATTTCGACGGATTAAATTAGGTTGGATATCAATCATTTTTCCAATTTTTCGACCGATTTCGGTCGGTATTTCTGGACGGTTTTAGGTAGTTTTCTAGTAGTGACTCCGGCTGTACCGATGGTCAATCGGAAACAATCTTTCAATCTCACACAAGATATGGATAAGGTTTGCGTATACTCCACCATTCTAAGACTCTACTCGTAGGATCACACTAGGTATATTGTTGTTGTATATTCCGGCAAAATTCGGTATAAACCATTAATCATCTTTGTAGGTCGCTAGGGGTGAATCTAACATATTATTTATGATTTCAATTGAATCCATAACTTTTATCCTATACTTGAATTTCAGTATAAAATTCATTGAAATTGCTGGAAAAATATAGCTATGAATCCATAACTCAAACAAGATGATGGTTTGAATTGAAATCTTGAACCTAAAGAATTAAAATTCTAGATCCGCATCTGGTTGTACGTTACGGATCACCACGGTTTCCAGCCCATTCTAGCTGGCCGAAGTTTTGTACAATAGTAATGAATATATGTCTCCATGTATTTCTCTGAATAAACAAGTTTTCAAGTTGACACCCTAACATTTTTTTATACGTATTATATTTCAATGTGTTAAAGTAACTATCGTTTTCTTTCCATACCAGAAAGATGTTAGAATAGGATTAGTATTATACTCTTACGCTAATATTTATTTATACTGCATTAGAGAGTTGTACAAATTTGCTTGTATTCTTGTACAGTGGACAACTTATAAATACAAAACCCTTACCCCGTTTAGGGTAAGCACGACATTTGTACCAATTCTATCATGGTATCAGATACAAGCGGCGATCCTGAGTATTAATCCCGTCATTGTATGGTGTTTCTCTCTCCGACGACTTCGTCTTCCTGTTGCTCCGTTGCTGTTCTTCTTCTACGTTCTCTGCTGCTACAGGCACTTCGTCGGCTTCGGTTGTTAACAAGTCCATCTAATTCTTCTATCATATTTGCTTATTCACGTTGACTTTAAAGTGGGGTTTCCTCTATCTACAATTATTCTTTTGTCCCCTTTGACAGTGGACAAACTCTAGCGACTATATTAATTGAGTTTAGGTACTGCCACTATTTTCTTGTTATTGATTAGGTGTTATCAGTTGGGTATTCTTTTTATTGAAATCATATTCAACTTGCTTTGGTGCTTCCGTTACTTTGGTGCAACGTGATTCTTCTTGGATTAGCATTATTCTGCTTTTACATGATGGCATCTACAATCCCTTTCTCTGTTCATATAAAGGATTTGGTCCCTGAAACATTGCACCAAACTAATTATTTGAAATAGACTCACTTACTTCAACCGGTGTTAGAGATGTATGATCTCTTTGGCCATATTGATGGTTCTAATGGGGCACCTTTATAATTTTTGCCTGTTACTGAGGGTTCATCATCTATTCAGCAAATTAATCCTGAATATGCAAAGTGGCGTAAGGTTGAACGTCTTATTATTACTTGGATTCGTGCTACTATACATTCTGATCTCATTCCTTTACTCTATGATTGCTCTACTGCTGCCGATGCTTGGTCTAGGCTTAAAATATATTTTCTTCATCAGTCTACTGCCCGTGAGATGTAGTACAAACATAGTCTTCAGACATTTAAAAAGGAGACCTATCTATTGATTCGTACATGGCAAAGATACGTGAATTTGCTGATTTCCTTCATTCTATCGGCCGTGGTGTGGATGACCCTGAATTGGTACGTTGTGCTTTGAATGGTCTTCCTATCTTTTATGAATCATTTATTGTTATGGCTTCGAATATGTGCCCTCCTCCGACTTTTGCAGAGTTATGGACTATGCTCATTACCCACGAGGTGCGCACTCTGCCTACAAATGATGTGGCCTCTGCTCCTCTACCTACCGCTTTGTTAGCTGGTTCATCTTCTCCTATTGGTCCATCTTCTGGCCGTGGTAACTTTGGTCGTTCTAGAAACTATCGTGGGCAATTTGGTCATGGTCGTGGCTCTGGTCCACGAGGTCGTGGTTCTCCTTTTCAACAATCTTATGGAGGTCATTATCAACGTAATGTTTGGCAGCAGTCCACAGTTCCTCATGGATATGATAAGGGTGTTCTTGGTGCTTCCCCAATTCAGATGCCTCTATTTGCCATGCCGAACCCGACTACTCCTATTGTTACTTGTCAGATTTGTAGTATGACTGGCCATACAACTATCTCTTGCCCGCGCGTCATAATTATTCATTTGCTCCCACCACAGCTCAAGCACACTTGGCAGCCTTGTCTCTCCATTCCCCGACTGACATGAATTGGTACTTGGATTTGGGAGCAACCTCACACATGTCTTTTGACCAAGGTAATATTTCTTCTCCTACTCCTACTTTCAATAATTCTTTACTTGTTGGCAATGGTGAATCAATTCCTATTCATTCTATTGGTTCTTCCTCCTTGTCCACTTCGTCGCATACTTTTTCCTTGCCCTATGTGTTATGTATTCCATTTCTTCGTAAAAAGTTACTTTCTGTTCATCAATTTACCAAAGATAATATTTGCTCAATTGAATTTTTTCCTTGGGGTTTTGTTGTGAAGGATTTGTAGACGGGGAAAATCCTCCACAAATGCCACAGTGACGGGCCTCTATATCTTTTTTTTCAACTTGCTTCTTGCTCGTCCTCCTCTTCATCAGAAGCCCTTGCTGTCTCCTTGGTTCCTGTATCAGTTTGGCATGCTCGTCTTGGTCATCCAGGATCTACAGTCTTTGCGTCACTTAGGTCTAGGAATTTTATTTCTTTCAATAATACAGACCTTGGGTCGTTCTTTTGTAATTCTTGTTTGACTTCTAAGCATTCTACTTTACCATTTTCTATTAGTACTTCTTCTTCAACTCATGTGTTAGAGTTGATTCACTCTGATGTATGGATGTCACCTGTTCCCTATATTACTGGATTTCAATATTATGTTATTTTTATTGATGACTTTTCCAAGTATTTGTGGCTTTATCCATTGCGGAATAAAAGTGAAGTTTTTCATTGCTTTTGTGCATTTAAAGCTCTTTTGGAAAAGCAATTTTCTGCTTCTATCAAATGTTTTCGTTCTGATGGTGGGGGTGAATTCACTAGTGCACAATTCTTGACATTTCTTTCTAGTAATGGTATTATTTTTCAGCACTCTTGTCCTCACACACCACAACAAAATGGTGTAGCTGAGCGCAAGCATCGCCATCTTGCTGATATGGCTCGTACTCTCCTTTATCATGCTAAAGCTCCGCTAAATCTTTGGGTTGAGGCTTTTCAAACAGCCACATACTTGATAAATCGGCTACCGACTCCCTTTACTCAATTATTCTCCCTTTCGTCTTCTTTTTGGGATTGATCCCGACTACTCTATTTTATGTCCATTTGGCTGCCTCTATTACCCCAATTTCCGCCCTTATCGAATTCACAAACTAGATAATCCCTCGTCTCCTTGTATCTTTATTGGCTATAGTTCCAATCACAAAGGATATCGATGTCTCCGTCTTGATATTAAACGTGTTATACAAGTCGATCTGTTCGCTTTGTCGAACATTGCTTTCCCTATGCCACTCCACATCTTCTTCCTTCTTTCCTTAATTTTCTTCCTCTACTTGTCATACCCCATTGCCTCAGCCCTCCCGCGTTGTATCACCTACTACAGTACACTCTAATTTTCCCTCTTATGATGTTCTTGCTCCTCTTACATCTCAAGTTTTGCTTGACCATTCTTCTATTGCTCCTCAGAGTTCTTCCCAATTGCCTTCGTCTAGTTCCACACCATCTATCCCTATATCTCTTGATCATTCTACATCAATTCTCTCTGTGCCTCCTACTTCACCATTGCCACCTCCTTCTCATCATATGGTTACCAGGTCTAAAGTTGGTGTTGTCAAACCCAATCAGAAGTATGCTTTACCTGCTCAGTCTCTATCTAAATTACCTGTTGAGCCATCTTGTTATAGTTTTGTGATTAAGGATTCTCGTTGGCGTACTGCTATGGCTGATGAGTTTAATGCTCTTCTAGCTAATCATACATGGTCTCTTGTTCCCCGCCCTTCAAATATAAATGTAGTTGGTTGTAAATGGGTATATCAAGTTAAGCAAAAATCTGATGGATCTCTTGATCGTTGTAAGGCACGTTTAGTAGCTAAGGGATATACATAGTCTTATGGTATGGACTATGGTGAGACATTCAGTCCGGTGGTTCGTCCTGCTACTATTAGACCGGTTCTTTCTATTGCCTTATCTTGTGGATGGCATATTCATCAATTTGACGTAAAAAATGCCTTTCTTAATGGTTTACTAACTGAGACTGTTTATATGGAGCAACCACAGGGCTTTCGGGATTCTCACTATCCCATCATGTTTGTAAGCTTCACAAGGCTCTCTATGGTCTTAAGCAGGCTCCTCGGGCTTGGTTTGCTCGATTTGGCCACTTTCTTATCTCTCATGGATTTTCTAACAGTCGAGCTGATAGCTCCTTATTTGTTTATAAATCTGGAGAACGATATTTATATCTTCTCCTTTATGTGGATGATATTATCCTTACAGGGTCAGATTCTTCGTTGTTATCATAATTTTCTGACATGCTACATGCTGAGTTTTCTATTAATGATCTTGGAGATCTTCATTTTTTTCTTGGAGTTTGTGTTTCTCGCACTTCTGCAAGTCTTCATCTTTCTTAAGCTAAGTATGCTCGGGATATTCTTGATAGAGCTGGTCTTATTGGTTGCAAGCCAGTTGCTACTCTAGTATCTTCTTATACTTCTTTGGACTCTTCAGTCTCTTCTCCAGTTGACAGCTCCCTTTATCGCAGTTTGGTTGGTGCTTTGCAATATCTAACATTAACGCGACAAGATATTTCTTATGCTGTTAATAGTGCCAGTCAACATCTGCAGTCCCCTCAGCCTCATCATTTTTCAGCAGTCAAACGCATTTTAAGGTATGTTGCTCGTACATTGCATCACGGTCTTTTGCTACATCCTTCAAATTCTATCTCATTAACTGCTTACTCTGATGCTGATTGGGCTGGTTGTCCTGATACTCGACGCTCTACCTCTGGTTCTCTTTAATTTTTTGGTAATAATCTAATCTCTTGGTCTTCTAAGAAGCAACACACCGTGTCTCGCTCTAGCACAGAGGCGATTATCATCCCATGGCACACACTGTTGCTGACATTCTTTGGGTTCAGCAGTTATTGCGTGATCTTCATATTTATCTTCCGGATCCTCCTCTTATTTATTGTGACAATATTAGTGCATTATACCTGACTGTGAATCCTATCTACCATTCACAGACGAAGCATTTAGCTGTTGATTTCCATTTTGTTCGTGAACGGGTTGCTTCTGGTTCTATTTTGGTGCGCTATTTACCAACCGATCAACTTGTTGATATTCTTACGAAAGGTCTTGTTTCCCATAAGTTTAAACGTCTTATAGACAATCTCCACATGCATCCATGTGTCGATTGAGGGGGCGTGTTAGAATGGGATTAGTATTATAGTCTTACGTTAATATTTATTTATACTGCATTAGAGAGTTGTACAAATATGCTTGTATTCTTATACAGTGGACAACTTATAAATACAAAACCCTTACCCTGTTTAGGGTAAGCACGACATTTGTACCAATTCTATCAAAAGATATGTTTTCAGTGCATTGATAGGTGCTGCCCATGTTTCGGAACACCTCAAATTGATTGAACTAATTGTAGCAACATCAACGTGCAAGCAGCAAGTTTACTGAAAATAAACAATAAACTTGTTGAAAACGTGGTCTGATTTTTGCCAAGGAAAGAGAATGGCTAGCGAAGAGATTCCGAAGCCCATACACACTGTTGAAACTCATACACAGTTCAGACGACGTCACAACAGTAAAAAAGAGAGTTTTAAAACACTTCTTTTTGTATTTAAACAAACACTATTATAACTTAGTTTTAAAATTACATGAGCAAATAGGATCATTTTTCGTTGTTATATGTTACTAGCTAGTTGCTAGGGAAATTCGAAAAAGGAAAACTGATGGAATTTTGATAATGTAATCATTGTCTTTAAGAATTTTGCTACAAAATTTAAACGAGATTCAAATTCATCAAAAACCTTACCCCATACCATATGAATATTTGCGGGCGAAGAAGAGAAGTAAACTGCTAGGCAAATTTAATTACAATTGTATTTAGGAGGTGTAAAACATGTATTTTATATAATAAAATACTTAAAAACTCATTGTTAGAATAGATACTGTATAGGTCCAAATTTGGACGACCACGATCACTACTGAGCACGGTGAGGAACGAGGTCCTTACGATGTAGCGTCCTTTGGTCGTTATAAAGGGTGACGACCGACAGTGGTTAGCGAACGCACGACGTCTGTCGTAGTGTAAGCGTAGTAGGAGACAGTAGGAATATGCTTTTCGAATATTCTTTATGTTATACCTTTTTAGGGTTTAAAAAGGGATTGTCCCTTATAAATAGGGGGAGAACACTTTATAAAAGGGGATCTAAAAGTGAATACAAAAAAGACAACTTTGCTTACTGAATACAGATCTGAAATCCATACATCATCTTTTATCTTGGCAAATCGCATTCATTACAATATTTTTCTACATTTGAAGTTATCACATTTATGAGTAATCATTTGGTTCCGACATACTAGGAAGCATCATTCACCTTGTTCTTCTCTTGCATCATTTAATCTAGATTTTATTATACTTGGCTGAGATTTACCTCTTCATCTTCATTAATTGATTTAATTAAAAAGGTTCCAATATCTTTTGGTCAAACAATTTGGCGCCGTCTTTGGGGATTTCTTTAGCCAAGATCTTAGTTTAATCTAGATCATAAAGAGGGATAGTGATCACCTCTTCCTAGCTTTGCATAAACCAACAATGGCAGGAAAGGGAGATGCAAGGTTAAAAGCAATTGCAGGTGTCTCAACCAATATCTCGGACTCCATCAATGAAGACGGTAGGGAGGATAACGAAAACGTGACACCGAGCGCTACACCTAGGGGAGACACCTCACCTCCCCCGCATGGAAGCGTGACTGCTTCACGAGAGAAGGAAGCCTCCAAATTTGCAACAGGAGAAGCACCACTGGCCATGAAAAGACTATTGGAAGAGTGGCTGACAAACACTCTGAACAACATACTTGATAAACCCGTTCAAATGGATATTAGAGGCACTACACACTCAGATGCCGCAGTAATCGCCAGCGAACTAGATACCCCACTATCACGACCCACGTTCGCCCTCCGTAAACTGTCGTGACGGCACCAAGTCTCTATGACTAGGTAAGCCTAACAATTTCGGGAAAAAAAAATGTGGAAAACTAATAAAAATTGAAGATAAACAAATATAGAAGTGTTTAAGATGCCGCTCGGCATATACCAATACAAGATCTCAAAAACTGAACAATTCCCAAAACCCGGAATCTCATGAAATCACAAGGTATGAATATTACATCGCGCTCTAACTCCAGAATGTCTAAACAGAAGTAAATACAGAAGGGCTAATACTATAGGAGAGAATAGAAAGGGACTCCTCGGTCTGCGGACGCGGCAGATATACCTCGAAGTCTCTGATGAATCACCTCGCCTCAAGAGTAGTAGGGCTGAGTCGGAATACCTGGATCTGCACATGAAAAACATGCGCAGAAAGGGCATGAGTACACCACAGTGGTACTCAGTAAGTGCCAAGCCTAACCTCGGTCGAGTAGTGACGAGGAAAGTCAGGGCCCTACTGATTAAAATGAGATAAAACAGTATAGAATACGATAATATAATTAAATGCTAACAGTATGAACTAACGCAGAATAATAAGAATGACAACAACTATTATAGAGACAGAAGTAATCACGAAAAGAACATAGCTCAGCATAGAGATAACAACCGGGGATCTCCCAGGATACCGTCCTGTAGTCTCAAATATAAATATCCAGTGGATCTCCCAGAATACCGTCCCATAGTCCAACTCATAGTGCGCGGGAATCTACCGGAATCCCGTTCCGTAGTCCCAAATATAAATACTCAGTACTGGGGAATCTACCGGGTGCAGTCCCGTAGTTCCAATGTAAAAGTGCAGGAGGATCTCCCGGAATACAAATCCGTAGTCCCAATGTAAACATACAAGGGGATCTCCCGGGATATCGTCCCGTAGTCCCAAAGTAAATACACAGCAGCAATACGAAGAATACTCAATTCAATCAAATTTCACACCAAGGTAAAATAGGTATTCCTAACCTAGCATGCTGCACATAATCCAAATAAGGCAGTTGAGCAAATAAGCAATTAAGTCAATTGGACATGCTTCCCTAAGCTAACAGCATGCTTAAATTGCAAGTAGTATAAATAGGAAAGGAAACACAATTTTAGTTACTTATTGAAAGCTGGATTTTCAACAATTAGCACAAGTTTGCACTTGTCACCTCACGTACAAGGCATTTCAAATATCAACAATACCAAATCCTAAGGGGAGTTCCCCCACGCAAAGTTAGGCAAGCCACTTACCTCGAACTGGCTCAAAATCAACCCGAAATCACGCTCTTGCCACGAGTACTCGACTCCAAATGGCCCAAATCTATTCAAATCAATTGCATAATGTAAATAGAATTTCAAGTAACTGATTCCACTAATTAATTCTAAACTAATACGCGAAATTAGGAAAAAATGACCAAAACGCCCCCCGGGCCCACGTCTCGGAATCGGGTAAAATTTACAAATTCGGAATCCTCACACTCTCACGAGTTCAGCCATATCAAGAGTACTAAAATTGGACCTCAAATGGTCCATCAAATCACCACTCAAACTCTACAATTAACCAAGCCCTAGTTTCTTCAATATTTACCCACATTTCCACTAAATTTCAAGCCTAATCAATGAAATAACACCATAGGAACGAGTTTTATGTTCAAATATCTTACCTCAATGGAGTTCCCTCTGATTCCCTCTTCAAAATCCCCCAAAAAGCTCCAAAAATCGTTTTAAAAATGTGAAGAAGGTCTGAAAATCGTGAAGGATGGAATATATACTCTCTAACCCAGGGATACCGCACCTGCGGTCCATTTTACGCTTCTGCCGGCCCGCTTCTACGGCCTAGCCCACCGCACCTGCGGATTTTCACTTAAAGGTCTGGACTGCACCTGCGTCATCGCAGATGCGTCTAGATGCTCGCTTCTGCGGCTCCGCCTGACTTACCTATTGGCCGCTTCTGCGGCTTGCTTCCGCATCTGCGGGAGTCACACCTGCGGCCTCTAACCGCAGATGCGATTATGACAGCACCTATAAAACTTCAACTGCATCTCCCAATTTCTTAACTTTCCGTCAACCATCCGAAATCACCCCGAGGCCCTCGGGATCTCAACCAACAGCACGAACAAGTCATATACCACTATCCAAACTTATACCAATCTTCAAAACCCCTCAAACAACATCGAAACACCAAATCATCATCGAATACAAGGTTAAGAATTCCAAAAACTTCCGAATTACGCTTTCGATCAAAAAGTCTATCAAACCTCGTCCGAATGACCTGAAATTTTGCACACACGTCACATTCAACACTACGGAGCTACTCCAACTCCGGGAATTCCATTCCGACCCCGGTATCAAAATCTCACTATCGAACCGGAAACTTCAAAAAAGTTTAACTTTCGGCATATCAAGCCTAAATGAGCTACGGACCTCCAAAACACAATTTGAACATGCTCCTAAACCCGAAATCACCCAACGAAGCTAATCGAACCAACGGAATTTCATTCCGAGGCCGTCTTCACACCGTTCCGACTACGGTCTAAATTCTAAAACTTAAGCTCTCATTTAGGGACTAAGTGTCCCAAAACTCTCCGAAACTCCAAATAAATCCTCCCGGCAACTCAGAATAGCAGAAACAAACACGGAGAATGCAGTAAATAGGGGATTGGAGCATTAATTCTTAAAACGACCGGCCGGGTCGTTACACCCACGCACAGGTAGCACTCATACTGTTGTTGATGCAGGTAATGACGCACTCTCAACCATCCTAAGGAAAATGGAGGAAATGGAAAATGAGAACAAGGCGCTCCGTGATCAGATGAAGGATCATCAGGAAAGGGTTGATAAAATACCAGGGGCTCCGAAGCTGTTACCAAAACGGGACGTTGGTCGATTTATCGATCAACCATACAATGAAGAGGCAGCCCCTCACGCCATTCCAAAACCTTCAAAATGCCACCGTACCTGAAGATATACGATGGTACTACAGACCCAGAAGATCACATCATCCACTATGTCACAGCCGTAAAAGGCAACGATCTGTCGAAAGAACAAGTACTATCGGTGCTGCTGAAAAAGTTCGACGAAACCCTGACAGGGGGATCTCTGACTTGGTACTCGCAATTACCAGTAAGGTCAATATCAACATTCGAACAAATGGCAGACAAGTTTGCACTATTCAAAAATCAGGTTTTAGCGACGGACAATTCTGTAGCTAAACAAAAAGATCCGTCGCTAATCTCATTTAGCGACGGATTAGCAACGGATTATCAAGATATTCTGCTAGCTACGAGCGTTTTAGCGATAGATTAGCGATGATGTTTGTAGCTAATTCCAGTTTTTTTTATACTGTTGTCACTGCCCATGCAGGAGCCAAAAAGGCAGAAGCCAGTGTAAACGACATATTTGCCGTTAGGCAGATGCACGACGAGGGACTCAGGGACTTCTTAGTTCGGTTCAACAGGGTGAGAATGAGCTTGCCAAATGTGTTAGGGGGAATGACGGTAGCAGCCTTCCAGAACGGACTAAACAGGAACGGGTCGAGAGCGACCAGAAAATTATTAAGCAGGCTCATGTAATACCCTCCAACCACTTGGGAAGAAATCCACAACGCCTACTGCACCGAAGTAAGAGCCGACGAGGATGACCTCAACGGTCCGATCCAACGGTTGATGTCAATTCAAGCTGAAGCAAGGAGAGATCGTCGCGACGACGGTTGAAGAGATCAGTCGGGACCCCGTCTCGGCTGAGAAAGGTATCAGCTTTACACCAGGACATCTATCCCACCCCCTCCGCGGCACACAGATGCTCCTTATCGACATGCAGCGCCACATCGGTATGAAAAAGGTATGCCTCCACTCCTATCTGCTCACAATTTTTGTGTCTCTCCTTCAGAAATAGTGTACGCACTGGAGAAACTCGGTACCAAGGTACAGTGGCCGCAAAAGATGAAGTCCGATCGAAGCACTCGAAAATCGAACGCTCTCTGCGAATTCCACTAGGAAAGGGGTCACAAAATCGAAGATTGCATAGGACTACGACAGGAGGTAGTGAGAGTGCTAAATTAGGGACACCTGAAAGAATTGCTGAGCGATCAAGGACGGGCTAACTTTGCCCGCGGACGTGAACAACCCCAGAGACCTCCAAAACCGCCTTCTCCCGCTCGCACTATACAGATAATCATCGGCGGGGGCGATGACACAGCAATCAATCATGTAAAGTTCGCCACCACACATAAACTCAAACGGTCGATCACTCATGAACAATATGATGACCTCGAAGATAGTATCGTCTTCGATAAGTCGGATACCGACGGTTTGTCTTTCCCTCACTACGATGCTCTTGTTATCACTTTACGTATTGCAGATACTGATGTAAAAAGAATAATGGTAGATGATGGAAGCGGCGCGTGTATTATCCATCCTCGAGTCCTCGTACAGATGAGACTCGAAGATAAAATATTACCGTGTTGTATAACACTAACAGGTTTTAATAATGCAGTCGAGCGGAATTCTGGAGAGATAGTGCTACCCGTCCTAGCCGGAGGAGTCACCTTGGGAAGGATGTTTCACGTCATGGACCAAGATACAACCTACAACGCTATCATAGGGCGCCCGTGGATACACGCCATGCGAGCAATCCCGTCCAGTCTCTATCAAGTAATCAAGTTTCCTACTCCATGGGGGGTATTCAGCATCCGGGGCGAACAACGCACCGCACAGGAATGCTATCGCATCGCCCAGGATTGCGCCCACATCCAACAACTAAAAGGGGCCAGTGCGGAAGCATAGCAATCAGTGATGTCGGGAACCCAGCTTGACCCGACATCGTGGAAGAATCCAAGTCGACAATAGAGGATCTCGATCCCATCCTACTAGCCGGCAATGACAACACAAAAAAGGCTTATATTGGGCACAACCTCTCGGAACCAGGTAAGTTTCGTAAGTTCTTAACTGACAATGCAGCTCTATTTGCCTTCTCCCATCCAGATATGCCAGGTATCCTAAAAGACATCGCCACGCACAAACTGAATGTTGACCTTCTCTACCCGCCAGTGCGGCAAATAAGAAGAAAGTTCAACGCGGCAATCAACGAAGCTGTCAGCATAAAGAGCCTTATACACATCGAGCTGGGCTTCAGCGTGAACCCACAACTCATACAAATGGCGAGGCACGACAGGATCAGCCGAAGCATGGGATGTAGAGGGATGCGACTAACGTCGCACGTCCTCCATTTTCAAAGAAGCCACCTGTTCATTTAACGCGGACAATTTCGCCTCCAAATCTTGAATATTCCCCTCAAGTCCCGCTACCTTAAGCGCAGACGCCTCCACCTCCTTGTCCCGCTCCAATATACAAAAACGGAGGGCGTCTTCTAAAGCCGCTGCCTTAGAGACGGCAACTGCCCTATCCCTTTCGGTGTGGGCAATCCATCAGCATTTGCGCTCAATTCACTCTTAAGGTCAATGACCTCCACCGCCTTCACGTCCAGTTCGGCAGTTAAATTGGCCACCTTTGCTTGGAGATCGACATTTTCGGCCATCACTCCCTTATTTAGCTCAAGCTCATCTTCCCTGACCTTAAGGGCCGCCTCAAGCTCACTACAACGGGCAATGGCCTTCATAAGGTCCTCGTCTCGCTCTTTCAATTCTTCGACCTTACGCGCCAATTGATCCTCCCTCTACTTAAGCCCATCGCGGAACAACTGAAAGTCACGATCCTGAGTGAAGACGTCGACCATCGCACGATGCTTGGTGTGGTATTGATACTTAGAGGACATCTTCCCATAGACGGTCATCCTCCTCCTTTCCCGACGCTCACGCTCGATCTCCATGATGAGGGTCTAATATGAAAAACAAAGTAAAACAAAAGGATGGTCCAAGAATAGTAAAACAAGTCCAACGACGAAAAGAAAAGAGAGGCATATACCCGTAGAGCCATGCCGGAAACGCTCCGTGACAACTCTGCATCACTTATCACTCTAAGTTCCTCACTCTCAGGAGTAGCACATAAAGGGGCAAAATGGACGCCACCCGATCACAGTTAGATAGCAAGTCGTAGTCCCCAGGGACGACTATGTGTCGACAGAACCCTCCGTTCTAACCTCTACGCGAGTGTGACGCTCCAAAAATTCTCGAACATCCCCTGGGTCGATGTCCGAACCCGAGCTATCGCCCTCGGCGCGTAAGCCCCCTCCGACAGTAGATGATGCGTCACCCTCAGCGGAGCGCACAGACCCCCTCCTTGGTATACTCCTTCTATCTGGGGAGACCTCCCCGCCAAGATGGTATCTGCCATAAACGCGGGTGCAGGTACCGTCTCTGATGCAACCGTCCTACTCTTACCAGTATCGACGACACGTCTTTCCTGAGCTCTACCCTTCTCTTTTTTCTCAACGGAGGTTCGTCCCCATTAGAGGAATCATCCACGAGGTGATAGACCGGTAAAGAGGATCTCTTCCCTCACAACCATATCCCGAGAGGAGTCTCTCACCTATACCGGCTGAGCACGACCCTCTCGGATGGACTCCTCCAAAGTAACTTGCATTCCCGCCGAGGCGATGGCCTGGCGAAATACAGGGACTGGGGCCCTCTGCCTAGAAGCTCCACGACCTGTCATCACAAGGAGTCGTATCAATAGATAATGGCAAATAGCCGAAGAGCGGTACAGAGGAAAACACTTACCGGATGAGACTTCGGCCCAAAACATTTCATAAAAGCGGGCCAGTCTCGAGTCTCCATTGCGTGAAGTAGTAAACGGGCTACCCAGTCTCTTATGCCGGCGATGGGACGGGGTGTACGCCCCACAGCTGCAAAATAAAGCCGCAGATAAATACTAAGTTGAACAAAAAAAAGAGAGAGTAAACAAGTTACGACACCTACGATTTTCATTCCATCGCTCCGGGAATCCAGTGGGGTCCGACACAATGTGTTCAGTTTTGACAAAGAAATACTTATGCCAAAATTCATGGCTCGCCCGGTCGTCAGTTCCGACCACCAGCCCTTTAGTCCCACGGTGCCTCAAATGTACCATAGTACCCCTGTGAAAACTAGGAGAAAACAAGTGCAAGAGGTGGTGAATGTCAACTTCGCACCCCGCCAACTCCACGTATTTTGTCAATACCAAAAATATTTTGTACGTGTACGGAGAAAGCTGCGCCGGGGAAACATGATAAAACCGATAGAATTCTTCTACTAACGGGAGAAGGGGGAAGGAATGACCAATCGCAAAGGGGTATTCATAAAAAGCACAATACCCCGGTCTATGGACCTCCACAAAGTCCCTCCCAGCCGGAACCATCTCGACATGAGGGGGAATGTTGTACTTAGTACAAAGGGCATATATATGAGCCTGCTCAGTTTCAGATACTACCGGAGCGGGCGTAGGAGCAGGTTCTTTAAGGAAGTCACTTCGAGACATGGGGTGTCTCGGTAGTAACTCATCCACGGTGGGAAAACTATCCCTTTCCTCTACCGCCATGTCCTCACCACCAGAAGGAAGCGCCATGGATAACGGGGTGGCGTCAGAAATCCCCTCACGTGACCGGTGTGTTCTAGGCATATCTATGGCAGAAGATGTGTTAATAAAAAAAAACCAAGAACGGCGAATGGAAGAGAGGAAGCAAAGAAATCGCAAGAGCGAAGCTGAAGATATGAGAAGGAATAACCAAAGAAGAAATAGCCAAGAATTTTTGAAAAAACAAACCCTTCACCTATTTATAGGGTTGGGTAGCGCCACAATTGAAGCGGAAGGTTGCTAATGGCACCAAAACCAAAACGACAAGCCATCAGTATCCATCAGTCTCTGTCTCGGGAAGACGCATAATGATGACGCACGTGGAACTGGCGTCATTTCCTAATAGGACACACCACCCAGGATATCGTCAAGCGCACCGCTCTTCCGTTTTTTGCCAAACCGTTATGCTTCGCAAGCCAAATTTCTCCGCAGGTGTTGGCGATGTCCGCTTATCAAGGACGCACCAGGCCGCAACCTCGACAAGCGGAGGAACTAACTGTATAGGTCCAAATTTGGACGACCACCTCTACTGAGCATGGCGAGGAACGTTCCTTACGATTTAACGTCCTTTGGTCGTTATAAAGGGTGACGACCGACAGTGGTTAGCGAACGCATGACGTCTGCAGTAGTGTAAGCGTAGTAGGAGACAGTAGGAATATGCTTTTCGAATATTCTTTATGTTATACCTTTTTAGGGTTTAAAAGGGGATTGTCCCTAATAAATAGGGGGAGAACACTTTGTAAAAGGGGATCAAAAAGTGAATACAAAAAAAAACAACTTTGCTTACTGAATACAGATCTGAAATCCATACATCATCTTTTATCGTGGCCAATCGCATTCATTACAATATTTTTCTACATTTGAAGTTATCACATTTATGAGTAATCATTTGGTTCCGACATACTAGGAAGCATCATTCACCTTGTTCTTCTCTTGCATCATTTAATCTAGATTTTATTATACTTGGCTAAGATTTACCTCTTCATCTTCATTAATTGATCTAATAAAAAAGGTTCCAATATCTTTTGGTCAAACAAATACAACTTTCTTAAACACACATTTAGGCAATATTTATTCTAAACTAACGAACGTTTATAATATTAATAATGAAACAAAATTTATTAATAAGATGGCTATCTATTCGACCTACTTGCACTTTTTTTACTATATAATGATTTTCTCTCTAAAAAAATCTTCAACAATATTATTTTAATTTTTACTAAAAGCGTTTAAAAATAAGTTTGTCTATTATCTTCAAAGAGAGACAACTTACCACTTACCACTATGATTAGTTGGGTTGGATGTGTTATTCCTATGCATGGAAACCCTGAAAATGATCTCCAAATTAAGTATTGCGAGCACGTGATGTTTGCCCTATATGAACTATTCCCAAAAAATTCAAACAAAATGATTTCTTTCATTATTTTGCAATTTTGGGGATTTTTGTGATATTTTCTGCTAACTGTTTGCATGTTATTTGTGCATTTTAATTCATATGAAAATATAAAAATACACTTGGCATTTGTTTAGAGTTTAATCTCACATTCTAGGATTAATTCGCAGTTAATGTATTTTTTTTATAATAAAGAGAATAACAAAAATGATTCTTTTTGCATTTATAGTTTTAATTTGTCTTAGCTTGCATTCAAATTTAGGAGTTAGTGTAGTTGGTAATTAGGAAATATACTTTTAGTGTCAATTTAGCATTTAATAAAATCAGAAAAAATAATACAAAATGAAAATAAAACAAAAAGAAATAAAAGAAAATAAATAACAAAGGTGGCCTTAGTAGAGACCCATGAATTGGGCCATTTTAACATCTGGCCCAAACCAGACATACCCCGTCCAGCCCAAATCCCCGACCCAATCCGGTTCAAAGACCAACCAAACGGCGTCGTTCTAGGGCAACCCAATCCTAGCCGTCTAGGTTATTTGATCCAACGGCTCTCAAGTGGGGGTTACTACATATAAAAGTGTCTAAAGGGCATTCCCCCCCCCCCCCCTCATCTCTCCTCAAACCTCACCCTAATACAAACCCTAGCCGTCGGCATAACGCCGCCTTTCCCCACCCTATCTCTGCCACTCTTCCGCCCTAACTCCGCCGCCAGAAATCGCCCACGGTGGCGGAGAACCTCCAAACGCCACAAAAATTACACCCCTGGTTCTCCTTCTCCCCCCCTTTACGAATCCATCACCCGTTTCTCTCGAATCCCGTCCAATCATCTCAAATATTAAATCAAAATATTCCGGCCAAGACCCAACGTAACCCAAATTGTACCAAAATTACACCATGGAACCGCCTTAATATCCTACATCAAACCCCCCAAGCCCTGTACCTTAAATCTCACCAGTATCGTTCGAATATTAAATCGAATCTTGGACCCAAAACCCTAGTTCGTCGGACAGCCCCCAAATTTGCACCAAGGCCTTTTCTCACTTCCCTCATGTCAAATCTGTCATTAGAAGCTCTCAAATCTCGCCGGGGTTGGTCAAATTTTGAATCGACCAGGTGGCATAGCCCTAGGATCATATCAGTGAGTTTTCTTCGATTTTGTTTCTGTTTTTTTAATTTTTTTCGTGTTGTTTTAAAATAATTCCATACTTGCTATTGCTCCATGATTAGTTGATAACATGAAACTGTTTTGTAATTTTATCATTGGTTTAGGTATAGTTTTATTCAAGTGCTTTGAGTTTAGTTCTTCTTTGTTCAATCATTTCTTGTTTGAATTGATGCTGTGGCTTTAGTGTCTAGGTTAGTTTTTCGTTTTGATTTTTGCCAATTCTGTTTTGATTTTAATTATGTGTTGGGTTCTGATTGCTTGTTTCTAATCGGTTCTAATTTCTGATTATTAGCTTAATTCTTTGATAATTTGTTTTGATAAGTCCTTAATCGATTTTGTTTAGGCTTTGTTTAGTCTTAATCTGATCGTTAGTATTTCCTTATTATTACAATTAGTACTTCTTCAGTTTGGTATTTAGCTTTAATTAGTTTGTTCGGTTTAGTTTAAGTTGACTTGGTTATAGCTGAAATTAGAATAGTTAGTTTAACTATGGTTAGATTCTAACCAGGTAAAAAGGGACTGGTGGTTAGTCAATATAGGTTTGGTAATTTTGGATTAAATCAAAGGTAATTCAGGGTTTCAGTTTAGGGAAATATTTTAATAATTGAACCTGAAACCTCCAGAAACTTCTAGTAAGGGGTTTAAAAGTAAATAATGGGTCTAACTTGACAAATAAGTTAATAATTGAGGGACTAAAAGCTAAAACTGAAAATCTGGAAGTTGCCCTCATTTTTGCTTATAAAAAGGCAGTCTTCTTTGCTTCATGGACAAGTTTTGGCCCCTAAAAAATTCCCCCCAAAAAGCTCTCTTAGTTTTTTTTTCAGATCTAGTTATGAAATTCAGCATTCAAAAAAACCAAAAACTAACAAAAAATACAAAAAGAAAAGAAAATCCAAAAACAATACTGTTTCACTCGATTTCCAAGTTCATTTCTGGATTTAGTAGCTGATTTACATCTCTTAGTTCATTTTCTGGTCATTTGAGGTTTAAGAGGAGTTTTCTGTTTAATTTCGGGGTTCAATCAGTCTGTTTTGGACCAGTTTATTGGGTTTTCGAGTATTGAGGTGTCCCTGGTTGTTTGAGAGTTTAGTTTTGAGTCAAAAGTTGATCCTGCTTTTGCTGTGTTGTTAATTCCCTGCTGGTTTGCCGAAATTATTCCTGAACTATTGCTGTTGCATTGCTGTTGCTGGTCGTTTCTTCTTCTGTTGAAATTCTATTTCCCAGGTATACTTCCTCGAATTGCTTCCATGTAGCTCCAAATTGAAGTTTAAATAAAAATTACTATCAGATCTATGCACTTTGGAAGCTGTTTGATGTTTATCGTTAAATAGTTTAGTCGTTTAGATTGTTTATTGTTGTTAGTGGACTAAGCTGGCATTGACTTGAGCAATAGACATATGGCTGTATAATTAGGACTTCTTGTAGGTTAATTTGGACTGTTTTTCTTTGACTGCCATCTTGCATTGGACTGATATGTTATAGCAGGACTGAGTTGGACTATGTGAGTTATCGTTTTCTCATGTTTATGTGAGTACTATTAGTCAAGCATTCAGTGATAATTACGGTCCTTGTAGGTTGATAGAGGAATGTCGTAATCAACTGAGGTTAATTCTAGTAGTTTTGTCCTGTTATTTTATGAAGTTAATCAGCCGTAATAAAGTAGTAATGAAGCTGTAATGCAGTTCTATCATGAAATTATTTCAGTAGACATGAAGTGGTGTTTAAGTTCAGAATGGCAGTACAATTCGATGTGTGGTTAAATATAGATGAACAATTAAAATATTGGTCTCACATGCATGTTTAGTCTGTTAAAAGGCGTTTGAGCTTAAATAATCCATTATCTTGTAGTTCTTTTTTAAATCTGGCAATCACGGGTTTAATTCAAAATAAGTCATCACCATTACACAATTTAGTTGTTCAATGCTTGCATGTCATACTGGACGCTTAGTATCTCTCATTTGTTAGCATCCACGCTTGGGCTACAAACCTTGGCCCAAATTGTGGTTAAATCTAATTGTAGCCGTGAGAGTTCGAACGAGGCCTTGTGCAGTTTGGGCCTCAAGCTCTCTGAAATGTGGACCCAGGTCCAATGTTATTTCCTACCTGGATTACCTCAGTTCAGCAACAGACTATTTAGGACTTTTTCCTATATTTTTAGAGATCAACAAAAATAGAAATCATAGTTACTTTAGGATTTACCCTTTAAAATAAATAATAGATGAGACGAGCCTCGCCGAATAAAGTATAAATTGCGGGGCCCTCATTCAATGCTTAACTAAAAATACATAGACTTCGGGATGGGCCGTTTAGCGAATTTCACGGCCTTCCCCAAAGATAATAACGCGATAGTCTCTTTAGGCACGCACTTTAAATAATTTTACATTCCTAAATACGGGTGCACATTTATGTGACCCAAATCCAAATCTCAACGAAGTCGAAATATGTCAAAAACCACGGGTGCATTTATGTGACGTGGTTCGAGACGTATTTTCACGACGTTGCAAGTCTCTTAAAATAAACAACAATAATAAAAGCGGTTCAAAGCTAAAGACATAAATCCCAAGAACATGTACTAAAATCAAATAAATAAGCCAAATATGATAGTTGAGCGACCGTGCTAGAAACACGGAACCCGGGAATGCCTAACACCTTCTCCCGGGTTAACAGAATTCCTTACCCGGATTTCTGGTTCGCGGACTGTTAACAGAGTCATAATTTGCTCGGTTCGGTATTCTAAACCGGTGACTTGGGACACCATTAATCTCCCAAGTGGCGACTCTGAATCTTAATAATAAATCCCGTTCCGATTGTCCTTTAAGTGGAAAAACTCCTTTACGCCCTTGCAGGTGTAGTGAAAAGGAGGTGT